>NW_024070201.1:52709044-52971198 GCF_014754425.2 Oryx dammah | reverse complement strand
ACACACACACACACACACACACACACACACGAAAATTCACATTAATGCTCATTCCAGAGGCTAGTCTCCCTCTCCCCCAGAAACCTTGTAAATACAATCCAAACTTCATTACCCTCATATTCATATTCTCCACACACTTCTTTCCCAACAGCACCACAAAATTAGGGCCCATGCTCTCCCAGTATCTTAAATCCTCTCTCCCACCGCACTAAAAGCCCTTGCTTCTGCAAACAACTCAGCTCCATGGCCACCGCTGTAGCTCGGATCTCCACCTTTCTTGCCCTCTAGCAGCCTCCACATCCCCACACTTTCCTGTATTCAAATCCAGCCCATCTCCCGTCCACCCTCTGCCCCCAACCTCTGTTCTCTCCTGTCTGACTCTTTCCTAAGACAGGGATGGGAAGTTGGTGGAAGGGTGTGGAGGAAAGTACTCTGTCCCACGTGAAAACAGTGGAGAAAAGATTGCTCAAGTCTGCAGCACAACAACCACGTGCAGGGACTACAGTCAGAGGCTGGATTCTGAAACCCAGCCTCACCAATTACTAACTGCAAGGTTTTGGCCAGGCGATTTTACATATTTAAGTCTCTGTCTCCAGAATTACAAAATGGAGCTAATAAAAAATAGCCACCTCCCAGAGTTGGGAGATTGAATCAACTCCCAGCCAGCTGAGCACTTGGCACAAACCCAACACGGTAGACTCTCAACAACTGGCTATTTTTCTTAGGTCCTCTTTGTGGATGGGGGGAAATGAAAGGTACTTTCGTTCAGTCTCTTAAATGCAAAACTTCCTGCAAAGTCTCTTCCTGGGGGATAGCAAGAAGGCAGGGGAAAGACGTACTCTACAGATAAGTCTGTGATACAAAGAGTTTTGTCAGGTCCCCAAACTCGGTGTTCTCTCTTTATTATCTGCTTACAGTGTGGATCCAAGTTGGATCCAAGAAGCTCTGCACGCCTTGGTAAAGGATGGGGAAGACGTGAATACGTACTGTACGTTAAATGTTCTTTCTTCCACACTCTTTTGAAGGAATGTACCAGCATCCTTCAAATTGCTAAAGTGCCTTCTTTGGGGGATCGAAGAATAGGAAGGAAACCCGAAATCCCAAAGGATTTTTCTTGAGAAGTTTATAGGAGTACATCATAATAAGGAGAGATTAAAAGCAAATGCGGGAAACCTCATTTCTCCCGCAGCAGAGAGCACCAATCGGTTTGTCAGCAAGTGAATGAGTTAAAAATGAAAAGGCGTTTCCCCCATCTCTCCTGGGATACCAGGGCTTCCCCGGGTCCCTTCCCAAGAGGGATAAAGCGGAGGGTCTGCGCCAGGGAATCCCCAGCTCCCTACGGGGGGGAGAGGCGGGGCCCGGGGAGTCCCTTCCCGTCTCTTCCCAACCCATCTCCTGTAACGGGATGTCTCCTGGGACTCGAAGATCCCCCAGAGATTCGGCCATCCCTGGATCCCTCCCCTCCCAAGACCTCCGGACAGCCCTCCTCAGTCCTCGGAGTTCTCCCCGGCCAATTCTCCCGGTCTCCTGGCTGGCACTGGGTCAGCCTGCGGCCCACGGAGATCCCTCACGGGCCTCCTCCCGGCCCCTACAGAGCGCCGCGAGCCCGCGGGGTTACCTGCTGAGACGGCAGCTCCACATGCAGGGCCCGCGCGGCAGAACCTGGAGGCAGCGCGGCGGACGGGCCCGTGGGCGGCGGGGGGAGTGGGCCCCCGACCGACGCTGAAGCATTCATCTTGACCCAGGGGCCGCCAAGCGGCGGGACCGACGCTCCTCCAGCATCCGCCACAACCGCCGAGTCACGACCCGCCGAGACCCTGCAGCCCAGAAACCAACCAACCTAGAGGCAGGACCGTCCTACCCCACCTCCAGCCGCCACCGCTGGCTAAGGAAGAGCCATATTACTGCAGTGCAACCCCCACCACCCGCTGAGACCTGGCTTGCCCATTGGTTCAGCTTCCAAGGGGGCGGGACCAAACGACAAAAAGAGGACGCGCTATTGGTCAGAAGATTTGTCCGTCGCCAGCAGAAATAGACAGGGGGCGGAGGGACCCGGGGATGGCCTCAATTGCGTCTGTCAAACCGGGGTGAAACCTAGGGCGTTGCTTCTTTTTTCCCCAGTCTAATTGGCTCTTTCACTACCATAGGGCAGGGTCTCCTAGAGGAGCCGCAAGGACCATTGCTCGAGGTCGCCGTCAGTTGTCAGTAAAGGAAGAGAGGGGCGGAGTCCGACTAGGTAGACCGGCGCCTGGACTCCGGTGTCACGTGCAGGAGGCAGGAGAGTCACCTGATCAGTGAGAGTCAGTTTTGGGAGCCACTTCCGCCCTAACCTAGTTGCCATGGTAACCGGCCTCCCTAGGAGGGCGGGGACCCATTTGGCGCCAGCTGGGGCGCGATGGTCTGTCTGTATGTAGTTGAACATTCCCTGGACAATCTTTTCCTAGGGGCTTCCGCCAACGTGTGAGGATTGAAAAGGAATACTTTATGGTTCGGCAGAAAGCCACCACGCAGGATGCCCTGAGACCAGAAACTTGTCGGGCAATGCCGCCAGCTCCACCCACGACCAATTCCAACCCACAAGTCCCCGCCCCTCCGCATACTCCACTAACTGGTAGGATGAGGCAGGCACTCAGGATGCTGTTTCACTTATGTGAGTGGGTGGTTTATGCTTTCCATGGAAGGCCTTTGCTATGTACTTTGCTCCTCCTGACTAATGCTTACTTAGCCATCAAATTTCATCTTGTGTTGGGATCCCAAAAGGCTTCTCAGACTCTCTGGGACCCTGCGTTAGAAAACTTGCCTCTACCACATTCCTGATTATTCTATTGCATTCAATTGTATTTTAATAAGTGTGTAACACGCTTGGACAGTTACACATATCCTTCCCACAAACACACACTGCTAATTTCTCAAGCAAAAGAACCTCTGATTCATTTCTGGATTCCCAGTAACTCGCAGAGAATCAGGACATGTGTTTTTGAAGCGAAGACACAATTTAAATGACACCTCTTCCGTGAAGACCTCCTTGGATTATAATGATAGCATCTATAGAATTGCTTCTATAATAAATATCGAGTCGTTCTTCAGAATAATGACCTTTCACCTCCTTTGCGAATTTCTCCAACACCCTGACTGATACAGCAGAAAGAACAGAGTATTTTAGGCTCAGACACAACAGGAATCAGAAACTTAGAATCCTGGCTCTTCCAGCTCTATGTTCCTAGGTAAGCCAGTTCAATTTTAGTTTTCCCACTTGTAAAATAGTAACAAGGTTGCTCTGAGGAGTAAATAAGCCACTGTAGACATAGTGCCCAGTGGGGGACCTGGCATATAATAATTGCACTAAAAATATTTAATAAGCATGCTATCTTTCAAGGGTATTTGGGGGGAATGTTCATATTGTTTTATTTCCTTTTTAACAACTATAGAATGTATGGTAATGTTGCCTGAAGACACCTTGGATCTGATCCCAGAGATGGCTAATGTATGTCACACTGTCTCCTGTTCATGCAGTCAGGTGTTTGTTGAGACGGTAGTAACTGAGAAATCCCAAATCTCATCAGGTTCCACCATCTTCTGGAATTTCATAGAAGACATTTGTCTGTTTCCAAGCTATATTAGTTTCCTAAAGCACTGTGGAAAATTCTGAAAGAGATGGGAATACCAGACCACCTAACCTGCCTCTTGAGAAATCTGTATGCAGGTCAGGAAGCAACAGTTAGAAGTGGACATGGAACAACAGAATGGTTCCAAATAGGAAAAGGAATACGTCAAGGCTGTATATTGTCACCCTGCTTATTTAACTTATATGCAGAGTACATCATGAGAAATGCTGGACTGGAAGAAACACAAGCTAGAATCAAGATTGCCGGGAGAAATATCAATAACCTCAGATATGCAGATGACACCACCCTTTATGGCAGAAAGTGAAGAGGAGCTAAAAAGCCTCTTGATGAAAGTGAAAGAGGGGAGTGAAAAAGTTGGCTTAAAGCTCAACATTCAGAAAATGAAGATCATGGCATCTTATCCCATCACTTCATGGGAAATAGATGAGGAAACAGTGGAAACAGGGTCAGACTTTATTTTGGGGGGCTCCAAAATCACTGCAGATGGTGACTGCAGCCATGAAATTTAAAGACGTTTACTCCTTAGAAGAAAAGTTATGACCAACCTAGATAGCATATTCAAAAGCAGGGACATTACTTTGCTGACTAAGGTCCGTCTAGTCAAGGCTATGGTTTTTCCTGTGGTCATGTATGGATGTGAGAGTTGGACTGTGAAGAAGGCTGAGCACCGAAGAATTGATGCTTTTGAACTGTGGTGTTGGAGAAGACTCTTGAGAGTCCCTTGGACTGCAAGGAGATCCAACCAGTCCATTCTGAAGGAGATCAGCCCTGGGATTTCTTTGGAAGGAATGATGCTGAAGCTGAAACTCCAGTACTTTGGTTACCTCATGTGAAGAGTTGACTCATTGGAAAAGACTCTGATGCTGGGAGGGATTGGGTGCAGTAGGAGAAGGGGACGACCGAGGATGGGATGGCTGGATGGCATCACGGACTCGATGGACATGAATCTGAGTGAACTCTGGGAGATGGTGATGGACAGGGAGGCCTGGCGTGCTGCGATTCATGGGGTCGCAAAGAGTCGGACACGACTGAGCGACTGAACTGAACTGAACTGAAAGCTGATGTATCCAATTACTACAAAGTGGGTAGCTGAAAATGACAGAAAGTTATTCTTTCACAGTTCTAGAAGCCAGAAGCCCCAAATCAAGGGCTTAGTGTTGGGTCTAAGAAGGGAATGTGGGAGCTAGAAAAGACACTCAGATTTGATAGGTGAGATGACATTTAACCTGGGTATTGGAGGACCAATAAGAGTTCACAAGCAAGGAGGGATGAAAGGATGTTTCAGTAGAGAGAGCAGGAGTGATTTTCCACAAGCCTTTACTCTGCATGAGGCAAATTACTGGATACCGGAAATACAGAACTGAAGTAAATAACCCTTCACAGACGTTTCCATCTACATGCCACAAAGCCTAGGAGAGCTGGCACTCACCCCTAGGGACATGGCAGAACACTGAAATAGCCTGCTGAGTACATGTTCAGTAAATGCTGCGTATCATTACTTTTATGTGGACTATTCATTCTAAAGACTCTTGTATTATTTTGGGTCTTACTCCATCATATGGCTGTACTTGCTTCAACATTAAAATATTTTTACTCACTTAGAATCGAGTTAGTATAATATTTATACAGTGTTATTTATAGTGCTATATAGTAGAGAAACAAGTATTCAAGTATAAGGAGCATGAATTTAAAAGGTGGCCAAATACAATATACATGCTATGGTAGAAGAAACATCAAGGTCAAGTGGTAATGGACTAACAGGCTCTACAGGGGCTGGTGGGCAAGGTCAGAGCAGGCTTCACAAAGGTCTTAAAGGTTGATTAGAAGTTTGATAGGTAAACAACAGATGGTTAGAGCCATTTGGTTCAGGGATGGCTCCTGTTTTAACAACCAATTAGTACCATGTTGGGTACTAAAATCAAAATGTCAGTTTGTAGAACCAAAAAGCCAAACTTGTCCCAATACACTTTGCATCCTCTTCCTCCACCCTCTTCATTCTACAGATCTCCTGGGTGTGATGTATTAGGTAAATAAGTGCAAGACAGAGCAGATTGGTATTTCTATGTCTTGAATCTAATTAAATTAAATCTATCCCTTTCCTTTCAACAGAGTCCTCTCTCTTCCATTCACTTACTTATTTAGTCAAGGACCAAACCTTTACCAGGTGTCCAGCCTTGTTACTACATTGACAGAAACCATGCAAATAGAATCCCTCACTGCAGGGAGTTTACAGATAATTTCAGCACAAAATGGCAAGTGCAATCATTGAGATGATAAAGTATAATGGAAGCACAGAAGAGGACATTGCTAACTGCAATGTGTTGGGCAGGAAGGCTTTCTACAGGAGAAAGAGCATTCTAGGCTGAAGGAAGTGAGCAAAGGCACTGGGGCAGAAGACACAGCGTTTGCACAGTCAAGCACAGCTGAAGCAAAGCTGCCCGGAGGAGGACAGGCTAGAGAAGGAAGGTGGGCCAGGTGAAAAGAACCTGACCACCAGGCTAAAGAACTTGAGTTTAATCTTAGGCAACAGGAAGTTGTTTAGAAAGATCCTCAGGCAGCCTTGGAGATGCAGCTTTGAAGGGGAAGGACTAGAAGAGCAAGACTCTTGCAGAAAGTCAGGGGAGAATTGTAAAACAAAGAGGTCATTCCCCAAAGAGCCTGTACACACCCAAGAAACCTGAAAGGCAAGTCCCCGGGCAGCATTTCTCCTCCTTTCTCAACCCTTCAAGGTCATTTTCTCCAAAGAATGTAAGCTCATAACGGCTACCTCCTCTAGGTTCCCACAGCAGCTGCCTGATCTCTCTTAGTGCAGGTGTTCATGTGGTTTGTCATATACTGAGAGGTTTCTATCTGTCTAGCCCATTCCACCCTGGCCTCTTGTTCTTGACTTCATTCTACAACCCCAGCATCCTCACACAGGGGCTCTCCATCAGCGTCAGTGAGCAAATGACTGCCTGAATAAAATCACTGAATGCCTAAATGCTTGAGGAAGTGAATGTTTGGATGACAGGGAGCCTCATACCTCCCCCACTGGACACAGCCCCAGAGAGAGGAAATGAGCTTGTCCAAGGTCACTTGAAATTTGTAGCAAAGCTGAGACAAAGACTCAAACCTCTTGCCCCTGAGACTAGTGCTTCTTCCTAGGTTCCAGTGGTTTTCACACTGTCACAGACTATATTTGTACCAACTGAGAGCACACGAGCTGGTGAATTTATAGGCCAGCCCTGGGTGACACACACTGGATCCAAGTGAATCTAACCCAGGGGGCTGATTTAGCCAAAGTCCCCACAGAAACCTTTCTTTGGGAAGTGACTTTTACAGTGAGGTCTGAAGGATGAGTAGGAGTTAACTGGGCAAAAGAGGCTAGTGAGAGCAAGGGGAGCAATTTGGACAGAAGGAACAGCCCAAAGGAGCTAAAAGGAAGGCCAGGTGGGAGTAGGCAGAGAGAGGCAGCCAGTGTGGAGGAGGAGGAGAACACTTTTGGAAAGAAATTGTTATTTCAAAAATAAGAGAAAATCAAAGACCTCGTTTAATTTCTTTTACAATTTCATGTTGCTTTTATGTGTAATTTCATATGGCAGAAGTGGCACTATCTTTTAGGTGCTCAGAGTTTCTGGAGTTTTAATCCAGCCTGATGGCACAGAATGAAGTGGGAGGGAGATTCTGGCAAAGGCCAGACCTGCCAGGTGTTGTAGCCCCAGCAGAGTCTGACTTTGCTTGAGGCACATAGACTGAAGGATCTAAGCAAGGGGAGTGACATGATCTGATTCACGTTTTAGAAATGCTGCTCTTGCTGCCAGCTCAAGAGCAGATTTGAAAACTGCACAACTCAGATAGGACTGCAACCCAACTGAAACCCAGACTGAAAAATCCCATGGACAGAGGAACCTGGTGGGCTACAAACCATGGGATTGCAAAAGAGTTGGACACAACTGAACACTCAGGCCTAAAAACTAACAACCCCATACCTTGGGGCCTCTCTTGCCTTCTGAGATGGCCCACACTCTTGTCTGAGGAGTGTGTTTCTCTCTAAATAAATCCACTTCCTACCTATAACTTTGTCTCTCACTGAATTTTCTGTGATGAGACATCAAGAACCTGAACTTCATTAAACCCTGAGACTAGGTGTGTGATCTCAATGAAAAACCCATGGGTTCAAGTCCCAACCTGAGATGCATGGTTTCACCAGGATTCTTTGGCTAAGTGACTGATCACTTAGGGTTGGGCCAGAAAAAGTACAGGATGATCCTAGGACCTTTAGCTGTGCCAGAAAATAAAGAAGTACTCAAAAAAAAAATGAAGAGAGATGTCAAAGGGACACAGAAGCCAATTTGAAAGGAGTCTGACTGGCTCAATCTGGGGGAACTTGAACATCAAAATGAATGATAGAATGGCCTATAGCCCACTAAATAAAAAATAGGTATTCATGAGTTTTTATTGGTAAAACAAATGTCTCATTAGGAAAAAGATATTTACATGGTGATGAAATAAAATGTCTGTTTTATGGCAAAGTGAAAGCGTTAGTTGATATTTGAGCCCATCAGGCTCCTCTATGCATGGAATTCTCCAGGCAAGGATACTGGAGTGGGTAACCATTCCTTTCTCTGGGGAAATCTTCCCAACCCAGGAAATGAACCTGGGTTTCCCAAATTGCAGGCAGATTCTTTATCATCTGAGCCGCTAGGGAAGACTTTTTGTTTTTCTTCTTTTTTTCTTCTTTTTTAATAACAAGATAAGAAAAATTTAAACAAAATGTTGTCTATGTAGGCCTCCTCCATCCCCCTTTTAAAGTGTATTTTACACTTACATTAATTGTTGTCTCTTTCAGTTCAGTTCAGTTCAGTTCATTCAGTCACTCAGTCCTGTCTGACTCTTTGCGACCCCATGAATCGCAGCATCCCAGGCCTCCCTGTCCATCACCAACTCCCGGAGTTCACTCAAACTCACGTCCATTGAATCGGTGATGCCATCAGCCATCTCATCCTCTGTCATCCCCTTTTCCTCCTGCCCCCAGTCCCTCCCAGCATCAAGGTCTTTTCCAATGAGTCAGCTCTTCACAAGAGCCTGATGCTGGGAAAGACTGAGGGCAGGAGGAGAAGGGGACGACAGAGAATGAGATGGTTGGATGGCATCACCAACTCAATGGGCATGGGTTTGGGTACACTCTGGGAGTTGGTGCTGGACAGGGAGGCCTGGCATGCTGCGGTTCATGGGGTCAGAAAGAGTCGGACACAACTGAGTGACTGAACTAAAGTGAATTGGTTTTCATCAGAAGTAATTTGAAATCTCAAAAATTATTTGGCATTTTAGAGCTGTGAAAATGTGCTTTTTAAATGTGCCTAAGTCCAAATCTGCAAGCAATAAATGCTGGAGAGGGTGTGGAGAGAAGGGAACCCTCCTACACTGTTGGTGGGAATGCAAACTAGTACAGCCACTATGGAGAACAGTGTGGAGATTCCTTAAAAAATTGCAAATAGAAATGCCTTATGACCCAGCAATCCCACTGTTGGGCATACACACAGAGGAAACCAGAATTGAAAGAAACACATGTACCCCAATGTTCATCGCAGCACTGTTTACAATAGCCAGGACATGGAAACAACCTAGATGTCCATCAGTAGATGAATGGATAAGAAAGCTGTGGTACATATACACAATGGAGTATTACTCAGCCATTAAAAAGAATACATTTGAATCAGTTCTGATGAGATGGATGAAACTGGAGCCAATTATACAGAGTGAAGTGAGCCAGAAAGAAAAACACCAATACAGTATACTAACACATATATATGGAATTTACAAAGATGGCAATGATGACCCTGTATGCAGGACAGCAAAAAAGACACAAATGTGTATAGCGGACTTTTGGACTCAGAGGGAGAGGGAGAGGGTGTGATGATTTGAGAGAATGGCATTGAAACCTGTATAATAACATGTAAGAATCGAAATGCCAGTCTATGTCTGATGCAGGATATGACACGCTTGGGGCTGACGCGCGGGGATGACCCAGAGAGATGTTGTGGGGAGGGGGGTGGGAGGGGGGTTCATGTTTGGGAACGCATGTACACCTGTGGTGGATTCATGTCAATCTATGCCAAAACCAATACAGAATTGTAAAGTAAAAATTAAAAATAAATAAATAAATTTAAAAAAAAAATAAATAAAAGATAAATGAGGGACCTCTGTTCAACATTCTGTAATAATCTCCATGGGGAAAGAATTAGATAAAGAATAAATAATTTAAAAAATAAAATAAAAAAATAAATGTGCCTAAGTCCAATGTTAAATTCACCCATTCCAGTCCATTTTAGTTTGCTGATTCGTAGAATGTCGACGTACACTCTTGCCATCTCTTGTTTGACCACTTCCAATTTGTCTTGATTCATGGACCTAACATTCCAGGTTCCTATGCACTATTGCTCTTTACAGCATCGGACCTTGCTTCCATCACCAGTCACATCCACAACTGGGTATTGTTTTTGTTTTGGCTCCATCCCTTCATTCTTTCTGGAGTTATTTCTCCACTGACCTCCAGTAGCATATTGGGCACCTACTGATCTGGGGATTTCCTCTTTCAGTATTCTATCATTTTGCCTTTTCATACTGTTCATGGGGTTCTCTAGGCAAGAATACTGAAGTGGTTTGCCATTCCCTTTTCCAGTGGACCACATTCTGTCAGACCTCTCCACCATGACTCATCCGTCTTAGGTGGCCCCACAGGGCATGGCTTAGTTTCATTGAGTTAGACAAGGCTGTGGTCCATGTGATCAGACTGGCTAGTTTTCTGTGATTATGGAATGGGTGTACTTAACTCAGATGACCATTATATCTACTACTGTGGGCAGGAATCCCTTAGAAGAAATGGAGTAGCCATCGTGGTCAACAAAAGAGTCCAAAATGCAGTACTTGGATGCAATCTCAAAAATGACAGAATGATCTCTGTTCATTTCCACGGCAAATCATTCAATATCATGGTAATCCAAGCCTATGCCCCAACTAGTAACACTGAAGAAGCTGAAGTTGAACGGTTCTATGAAAACTTATAAGACCTTTTAGAACTAACACCCAAAAAAGATGTCCTTTTCATTATAGGGGACTGGAATGCAAAAGTAGGAAGTCAAGAAACACGGAATAACAGGCAAATTTGGCCTTGGAGTACAGAATGAAGCAGGGCAAAGGCTAATAGAGTTTTGCCAAGAGAACACACTGGTCATAGCAAACACCCTCTTCCAACAACACAAGAGAAGACTCTACACATGGACATCACCAGATGGTCAACACCAAAATCAGATTGATTATATTCTTTGCAGCCAAAGATGGAGAAGCTCTATACAGTCAGCAAAAACAAGACTGGGAGCTGACTGTGGCTCAGATCATGAACTGGTTATTGCCAAATTCAGACTTAAATTGAAGAAAGTAGGGGAAATCACTAGACCATTCAGGTATGACCTAAATCAAATCCCTTATGATCATACAGTGGAAGTAAGGAATACATTTAAGGGACTAGATCTGTTAGACAGAGTGCCTGATGAACTATGGACAGAGGTTTGTGACATTGTATGGGAGACAGGGATCAAGACCATCCCCAAGAAAAAGAAATGCAAAAAAGCAAAATGGCTGCCTGACTCCTTACAAATAGCTGTGAAAAGAAGTGAAAAGCAAAGGAGAAAAGGAAAGATATTCCTATTTGAATGCAGAGTTCCAAAACTAGCAAGGAGAGATAAAAAGCCTTCCTCAGCAATCAATGCAAAGAAATAGAGGAAAACAACAGAATGGGAAACACTAGAGATCTCTTCAAGAAAATTAGAGATACCAAGGGAACATTTCATGCAAAGATGGGCTGGATAAAGGACAGAAATGGTATGGACCTAACAGAAGCAGAAGATATTAAGAAGAGGTGGCAAGAATACACGGAAGAACTGTACAAAAAAGATCTTCACAACCCAGAAAATCATGATGGTGTGATCACTCACCTAGAGCCAGACATCCTGGAATGTGAAGTCAAGTGGGCCTTAGAAGGCATCACTACGAACAAAGCTAGTGGAGGTGATGGAATTCCAGTTGAGCTGTTTCAAATCCTGAAATATGATGCTGTGAAAGTGCTGCACGCAATATGCCAGCAAATTTGGAAAACTCAGCAGTGGCCACAGGACTGGAAAAGGTCAGTTTTCATCCCAATCCCAAAGAAAGGCAATGCCAAAGGATGCTCGAACTACTGCACAATTGCACACATCTCACACGCTAGTAAAGTAATGCTCAAAATTCTCCAAGCCAGGCTTCAGCAATATGTGAACTATGAACTTCCAGATGTTGAAGTTGGATTTAGAAAAGGCAGAGGAACCAGAGATCAAATTGCCAACATCTGCTGGATCATCAAAAAAGCAAGAGAGTCCTAGAAAAACATCGATTTCTGCTTTAGTGACTATGCCAAAGCCTTTGACTGTGTGGATCACAATAAACTGTGGAAAATTCTGAAAGAGATGGGAATACCAGACCACCTGACCTGCCTCTTGAGAAATCTATACGCAGGCCAGGAGGCAACAGTTAGAACTGGACATGGAACAACAGAATGGTTCCAAATAGGAAAAGGAGTACATCAAGGCTGTATATTGTCACCCTGCTTATTTAACTTCTATGCAGAGTACATCATGAGAAATGCTGGGCTGGAAGAAGCACAAGCTGGAATCAAGATTGCCAGGAGAAATATCAAAAACCTCAGATATGCAGATGACACCACCCTGATGGCAGAAAGTGAAGAGGAACTAAAAAGCCTCTTGATGAAAGTGAAAGAGGAGAGTGAAAATGTTGGCTTAAAGCTCAACATTCAGAAAACAAAGATCATGGCATCTGGTCCCATCACTTCATGGAAAAGAGATGGGGAAACAGTGGAAACAGTGTCAGACTTTTTTGGGGGTGCTCCAAAATCACTGCAGATAGTCATTGCAGCCATGAAATTAAAAGATGCTTACTTCTTGGAAGGAAAGTTATGACCAACCTAGATAGCATATTAAAAAGCAGTGATATTACTTTGTCAACAAAAGTCTGTCTAGTCAAGGCTATGGTTTTTCCAGTAGTCATGAATGGATGTGAGAGTTGGACTCTAAAGAAAGCTGAGCACAGAAGAATTGATGCCTTTGAACTGTGATGTTGGAGAAGACTCTTGAGAATCCCTTGGACTGCAAGGAGATCCAACCAGTCCATCTTAAAGGAGATCAGTCCTGGGTGTTCATTGGAAGGCCTGATGCTGAGGCTGAAGCTCCAATACTTTGGCCACCTCATGCGAAGAGCTGACTCATTTGAAAAGACCCTGATGCTGGGAGGGATTGGGAGCAGGAGGAGAAGGAGACAACAGAGGATGAGATGGCTGATGGCATCACCGACTCCATGCACTTGGGTTTGGGTTAACTCCGGGAGTTGGTTATGGACAAGGAGGCCTGGCGTGCTGCAGTTCATGGGGTGGCAAAGAGTTGGACACGACTGAGCGACTAAACTGAGCTGAACTGAACTGAAGTCCAATGTGGTATTATGTTAAAAAGTAGAGGATACAATTGTATGTATGCATGATAAAAATATGAGATGAAAATACACAAAACTCTTTAAGCAGTAAATGGTGAAAAATAGCTTGAGAAAGATTTTACTAGGAAGAGAACAGGATTATGGAAAAGAAATTTGGAATGTGTACTGGGCAGAATTTTGTTATAAAAACTGGTTGAAAACTGAACTGGTCAGTTCAGTTCAGTCACTCTGTCATGTCCAACTCTTTGTGACCCCATGAACTGCACCACGCCAGGCCTCCCTGTCCATCACCAACTCCCGGAGTCTACCCAAACCCATGCCCATTGAGTTGGTGATGCCATCCAACCGTCTTCTCCTCTGTTGTCTCCTTCTCCTCCTGTCCTCAATCTTTCCCAGTGTCAAGGTCTTTTCAAATGAGTCAGCTCTTTGCATGAGGTGGCCAAAGTATTGGAGTTTCAGCTTCAACATCAGCCTTCCAGTGAACACCTAGGACTGATCTCCTTTAGGATGGACTGGTTGGATCTCCTTGCAGTCCAAGGGACTCTCAAGAGTCTTCTCCAACACCACAGTTCAAAAGCATCAATTCTTCAGCACTCAGCTTTCTTCACAGTCCAACTCTCACATCTATACATGACTACTGGAAAAATCATAGCTTTGACTAGATGGACCTTTGTTGACAAAGTAATGTCTCTGCTTTTGAATATGCTGTCTAGGTTGGTCATAACTTTCCTTCCAAAGAGTTAAGTGTCTTCTAATTTCATGGAGGCAATCACCATCTGCAGTGATTTTGGAGCCCCCAAAATAAACTCTGACACTGTTTCCACTGTTTCCCCATCTGTTTGCCATGAAGTGATGGGACCAGATGCCATCATCTTCGTTTTCTGAATGTTGAGCTTTTCGCTCTCCTCTTTCACTTTCATCAAGAGGCTCTTTAGCTCTTCTTCACTTTGTGCCATAAGGGTGGTGCAATCTGCATATCTGAGGTTATTAATATTTCTTCCAGCAATCTTGGTTCCAGCTTGTGCTTCTTCCAGCCCAGCATTTCTCATGGTGTACTCCGCATACAAGTTAAATAAGCAGGGTGACAATATACAGCCTTGACGTACTCCTTCTCCTATTTGAAACCAGTCTGTTGTTCCATGTCCAGTTCTAACTGTTGCTTCCTGACCTGCATACAGGTTTCTCAAGAGTCAGGTTAGGTGGTCTGGTATTTCCATGTCCTTCAGAATTTTCTACCGTTTATTGTGATCCACACAGTCAAAAGCTTTGGCATAGTCAATAAAGCAGAAATAGATGTTTTTCTGGGACTCTCTTGCTTTTTTGATGATCCAGCAGATGTTGGCAATTTGATCCCTGGTTCCTCTGCCTTTTCTAAAACCAGCTTGAACATCTCTGCCCAAAGAAAAGTGTAGAAAACTGAAAAGTGAAACTCACTCACTCGTGTCCGACCCTTTGTGACCCCATGGACTATATAGTCCATGGAATTCTCAGGCTAGAATACTGGAGTGATAGCCATTCCCTTCTCCAGGGGATCGTCCCAACCCAGGGATTGAACCCAGATCTTTACCAGCTGAACCACAAGGGAAGCCCAAGAATACTGGAGTGGGTAGTCTATCCCTCTCCAGGGGATCTTCCTGACCCAGGAATCAAATTGGGGTCTCCTGTATTGCAGGCAGTTTCTTTACCAGCTGAGCTACCAGGGAAGCCCTTAAGGGGTGGGGGGAAGATCCTATTTTTCTCCTCTTAGTGACCCCATTATAATCTATTAAGTGAGTATTTAGTCCACTTTCTCAGAAGTATTAGAAAAAAGTGTCAGTTACAGCCCACTCCATGTAAAGAAAAGTGGAATGTTTTACTGATGAGAAGACCAGTCACTGCCATCCACCGGCGCGCCCTCTCTAATACATTGAGGGTCACTGTGTTCATTTAAGCCATAAACTGGCTGGCTTAAAACAGCAGAAGTTTATTCCCTCACAGGTCTGGAGCCTGGAATTTCAAAACCGAGGTGTTGGAAGGGCTGTACTCCCTCCGGACAACAATCTCGCACCTCCTCCGGCTTGTGGTGGCTCCAGGTGTTCCTCGGCTTTTAGCTGCTTAACTCCAGTCTCTGCTTCCATCACGTGGCCTCTCCCCTTTCCCCTGTGTCTCCTCTTTCTTTTACTTTTAAAGACACTTCTCATAGGATTGAGAACCCTTCTAGATAATCCAAGATTATCTCATCTTGAGATCCTTAACTTAATTATATCTGCAAAGATTTTTTTCCAAGTAAAGTCATATTCAGAAGTTCCAGGGAATAGGGCATGTCCATATTCTTTTGTGGGCAAGTATTTAACCCACCACACCATTCCTATGTAAGGCCTGCCCCTCTTTTCTCTCAGGCCAGCCTGCCCAAAAGATGGAGAAATTAAGTTGGTATTAATCTAAACTAGATTGTTTTAAATTAAGATGTTAATTGTAATCTCCAGAGTAACCACTAAGAAAATAACTCAAAAATATACAGTAAAAGAGACAAGAGAATTAAAATAATGTATTAGAAAATATATGTTTAACACAAAAGAAGGCAGGAATGGAAGGAGAGTGAAAACAGCAAAATGACAGATGTAAATCCGACCTTAGTAATTACATTAGATGTAATTAACATTCCAGATGGCAAAAAGTAGAAGTATGTATTTTAAAAAGTCCAACATTATTATGTCTACAAAAACACAATTCATATTTAAAGACACAGACCGGTTGAAAGGGAAAGGATAAAAGATATTCCATACAAATAATAACCAAAAGAGACCTGGGGCTCTATTATACTAATACAAGCTACACAAAACAGATTTTAAGAAAACTGCAAACACCATTAAAAGAAGCTAGAGAAAACCTAAATGAATGGGAAAACATCCAGAACATTTAATATTGTTAAAATGGCAACATTCACCAACTTGATCTGTCCCTTCAAAGGCAATCACTATCAAAATCCTGGCTGCATTTTTTGCAGACATTAATAAGCTGATCCAAAAATTCATGTGGGCTTCCCAGGTGGTTCAGAAGGTAAAGAATCTGACTGCAATGCACAAGATGAAGGTTCGATCCCTGGGTCAGGAAGATTAAGGGAATGGCAACCCACTCCAGTATTCTTGCCTGGGAAATTCCATGGGCAGAGGAGCCTGGTGGGCTATACAGTCCATTGGGTTGCAAAGAGTCAGACAGGACTGAGCAACTAACACCTTAGCTTCCCAAATTCATATAGAAATGCAAGAATAATCAAGACAATCTAGAAAAGATCAAAGGTAGGACTCACATTTCCTGATTCCAAAATTTATTACAAAGCTAACCAAGACAGTGTGCTACTAGAGTAAATCAAGAAATATAGATCAGTGGAATAGAACTGAGAATCCAGAAATAAACCCTTACATTTATGATCAATTGATTTTGGACAAAAGTGCCAAGACAGTTTTATGAGGAAAGAATGGTCTTTCTAACAAGCAGTCCCAGGATAACTGGATATCCACATGAAAAAAAATGAAGTGGGACCCTACATCAACCATACACAAAAATTAACTCAAAATAGATCAGAGATCTAAATATAACAACAGCTAAGGACTCTAAAATGTTTAGAAGAAAACATAGAGTAAATCTTTGTAATCTTAGATTAGGCTGTGACTTCTTTGATACAAAAACACACACTAGAAACAACAAAACCAAAAATAAACAGGAAAAAACCCTAGATACATTAAATTAACTTTCATTCTCCAAAGGACAAGTGGTACATCTGATTCATGAAACATGCTGCATCACAGATGTACCTTGAAAAATTATGCTAAATCAAGGAAGTTAGACACGAAAGGCCACCTACTGAATAATTCCATTGACATAAAATGTTCCAAGTAGGCAATTTCATATAGACAGACAGTATGTTAGTGATTAGTCATTGGCCAGGGGCTGACAGGAGGGGTAGCAAGGAGTGACTGCTAATTAATATGGGGTTTCTTTTGGTGGTGACCAAATTGTTCTGAAATTAGAGTGGTGTTTGATGCACAACTTTGTGAAAAGGATGGGCTTTATGATATGTGAATTATATCTCAAAAAAGTTTTTATTAAAAAAAAAATGAGGAAGGCTGGCCACTTTGCTGCAGGAACAGTGAGGTAGAGAGGGGCCTGGAAACAGAGAGTTCAGTTTAATATGTTTGGGAGACCTAGTAAGGGTGTGATGATAAAGATGACCACAGCTATTATTTCCTGTTGAGGGAGCAGGATGAATACTTTTTATTTATGTATCATATATTTGGATACATATTATCTCACTTATTCAGGAATATAGATTATTCCCTTTTACAGATGAGGAAGCTGAGGTTCAGAAAGGTTAAGTCATGTATGTTATTAGGGAGGAGAAAGGAGGGGATGGTTTGAGAGACAAAAATGTCACCTTCAGCATCAGCAGGCAGTATTGGAATGGGGCAGGGAAGGGGGAGGAGAGCTCACTAGGTCCAGAGGCCGTTTCTGCTATAGTGGGCAGTACAGACATCTAGGCTTCCCCGGTGGCTCAGAGGTTAAAGCGTCTGCCTCCAATGCAGGAGACCTGGGTTCGATCCCTGGCTCGGGAAGATTCCCTGGAGAAGGAAATGGCAACCCACTCCAGTATTCTTGCCTGGAGAATCCTGTGGACGGAGGAGCCTGGTGGGCTACAGTCCACGGGGTCGCAAAGAGTCGGACATGACTGAGTGACTTCACCATCACCACAGACATCTAGAACCCAGATAGGTTTTTTAAAAGATAAGTGTTTCACGTATGTCTCTGCCTCCCTTTTTATATAACAAGCACCTAAGAACAGGGGACATTCAATGTGGAAGCTGTTTATTTCCTGCCGGAAGGCATTTCGCAAATATTGATTTGCTGAGTGATAAGGGGCAAGTCTGTTGGCGTCTCTGGTCCTAGTTTCTCCGATTAGGAGGAACTGCTCATGATGAATGCTAAATTGCTATCTCTGAGCTTTTGAGAGTCTGTAATTTTACTTATCTCTGTCTTCTAGCTCCATCCTGGGGGCTAAGTGTCAAAATTCAAAAAGGAAGGAAGGAAGGAAGGAAGTTGGGCAGCATTTGCCTCAGACCTAGTCTCAGTGCCCCCTAGTGGCCATATCTGGGAACAACAAGCAGAACTTCGGAATTGAGCTTCAGGCGGAGGGCATCACCGACTCAATGGACATGAGTTTGAGCAAACTCCAGGAGCTGGTGAAGGACAGGGAACCCTGGAGTGCTGCAGTCCATGGAGTCGCAAAGGGTCGGACACGACTGAGCAACTGAACAACAACTGAGACGACAGCCCCACTCCCGCCATCCATAGGCAGTGGGTCTTCTGGAAAAGGAGATTCCAGCTCGTTCTCTTAAGGTAACAACTCCCAGCCCAAGGCAATGTTCATCACATTTACCTAGAGTCCCCCACACACAGCTTAGAGTGAGGCTAGCCTCTGCTCTGCACAGGTGACTGCTAGATAGGCACCGTTGTTATTTGCAGGGGATTGATGATAGGATCTGCCACCCCTATTCCAATCCCTCCCCCAAATGAATAACATTTGAGGATACTCAAATCCCTCATAAAAAATACAGTAATACAGTTGGCCCTACATATCTGCAGATGCAAGATCCATGGATATGGAGGGCTGACCATACATTGCCCCAGGTGAAGATGGCCCGTCCAACATTTGCAACCTCCTTATCGCTTGTGTTCTTAAGTAGAGATGGTGGAGTTTCTTGATGCAGAGTAGGTATTTAATCTTCACAAAATTAATGCTGAGAATACTGGGCTGTGTTTATAGGGGTAGCTTAGCTTAGTCTGACAGAGCCTAGAAAATCCCATGGGCAGAGGAGCCTGGTAGGCGGCAGTCCATGGGGTCGCGAAGAGTCGGACATGACTGAGTGACTTCACTTTCACTTTTCACTTTCATACATTGGAGAAGGAAATGGCAACCCACTCCATGGTTCTTGCCTGGAGACTCCCAGGGACGGAGGAGCCTGGTGGGCTGCCGTCTATGGGGTCGCACAGAGTTGGACACGACTGAAGCGACTTAGCAGTAGCAGCAGCAGCAGCTTAGTCTGAAGCCAAATGCTGAGGGTCATGGCTAGGCTCAGGCTGGGGCTGGTATGGGAGATGCATCAGAAAACAGGCCTTTTCCCGATCCTAAAGGCAATGTCTGTTCTCTAACCCAGGCTCAGTGTCCTGAGGCCTAAGACCTGCCTGGAGCCACAGAATCCAGTCTCTGTTGGCCCCTTCAGAGCACCTCCTCTCTGCCCTGCCTGCCTTCCCATGGAAACACTCCAGAGAAGCCAGCTCCCTGCCCTTCCATGAGAAGCCCCTTGCAGACCTCTCTACCGTCACCTCTAGGTGGTTCAGATCAGCAGCCTCTCTGGTCTGCACTTTGCTACTTTGCCCTTCCTGGCAAATTTCCAGTCACCGATTAAGTCCCAGCTCAGGCTGGGGCCCCAGCTCACCAAGGACCACCAGGGTTGGACTAGGGGCCTCTCTGTCACACCTTGACCACTCTGAGTATCCTCAGTTATTTCCAGCATTTGTTTCTGCTCCCAAGCTCATAGCTTCTGGCAAAGAGAAATGGTCCCTGAGGTAAATGGTTGGGACAGGCATTGCATGCGTGCATGCTAAGTCGCTTCAGTCTTGTCAGACTGTGTGTGACTCTATGGACCCTAAACTGCCAGGCTCCTCTGTGCCTGGATTCTACAGGCAAGAATACTGGAGTGGGCTGCCAGTCCCTCCTCCCGGGGATCTTCCAGACCCAGGGATCGAACCCACATCTCCTGCATTGACAGGCAGGTTATTAGTGCCATCCGGGAAGCCCCAGGACAGGCGTTAGGCAGTAGAAAATGTGAAGTTCCCTTAGCTCAAGTGGGGAAGATCCCAAAGTATTCGGTACTCATTGAACTGAATGGAATTAGAATAGAGAGCCAGCATCTTGTGAGATCCAGGTGTGCATGAAATCACTAGATGCCAGCAGGCCAGGCCTTAGTTGTGGTATAACTAAGGCCAGAAGCAAGGAGCATGGTTGAGTGATCCATATAGACCTTTCTAGCTCAGCTATTCCAGGGCCTTACTTCAGGAGAGTAGCCTTTCCCAGGGGAGGTAGGCAGCTGTGAAGGGGGCTCCAGTGAGCCCTGCCCCCTGGTGTTCACTGTGTGTTGTGTAATCCTCACGAGTACGAGCGGGACGTAGTGACTGCCATCTAAAGAAGAATATGGCAAAAGTGATAGGTTGTCACTGCTGAGATTAGATTATAGAAGACTATGGTTTCTATGATGCTGAAGCTGAAACCAATACTTTGGCCACCTGATGCGAAGAACCGACTCATTGGAAAAGACCCTGATGCTGGGAAAGATTGAAGGTGGGAGGAGAAGGGGACGACAGAGGATGAGACGGTTGGATGGCATCACCGACATGATGGACATGCGTTTGAGTAAGCTCCGGGAGTTGGTGATGGACAGGGAAGCCTGGTGTGCTGCAGTCCATGGGGTTGCAAAGAGTCAGATACAACTGAGGGACTGGACTGAACTGAACTGATGTTTCTGTTTGCACTCTGGTTCTTCTTGCTTACTCTCTCTGATGCAGCCAGCTGCCATGCTGTGAGCTACTCTACCAAAAGGCCCATGTGGCAAGGAACTGGGAGTGGCCTCCAGTCAAAGCCAGTGAGAAGTGAATCCCACCGGCCGTCAAAAGAATGACCTTGGAAGTGGATCTTCCCCAGATTGAGCCTTGGGATGACTGCAGCCCAGCTGATACCTTGACTGCAGCCTTGTATGAGACCCTGAAGCAGACCCAGCTAGGCTGTACCTTGACTACTGACCCTTAAAAACTGTAGACAGTGTTGTTTGCAGCCACCAAGTTTTGGAGTAATTTATTACACAGCAATTGATAACTAATATACCACAAAGGGCCATGTGGGCTGAAAGCGGGAGAGGGCTCAGCAGGCAGCCCAGCTGGGGCAGTGGTCTCCCCAAGCATCAGCAGCAAGATGCTGATGTGGCCCCAACGATAACTCATAGAGGACACTTGTTTTCATTTATTCATTTAGGAATATACAAAAGTCTGACATGGTATAATGATCTCATCAAGAGAAAACAGAGTGTACAGAGGACTAGTTTTCCTCCCTGGGGCCCCCTCTCAGAAAAGGCACAAATATATGAGGTTTGGGTTCGGGGAACTTCTGTTCTGGTACCAGTCTACTGCTCAGGTCCCTCTGTAAACAGGAAAGGGGACCCCTTCCTCGCATCCATTACTGAGGATGTGGGTTAAGCAAAGCGAGGCCACTGGGAAGTTTGTGATTTAGGCCAAGGCAGGGTCTGTGCTGGGTCCATGTCATCAGCCCCCTGAGGAAAACCAGTCACTCCAACCAGAATGTGATGGGGCTTGATAACCTAAGAGATGGTTCATCTGGACAGCTCCATTCTCCAGCACAGGAACATTGCCACTCTGATCCTCTCTTTGGAGGCCAGTTCAGGCTCAGATTTCAGAGACTGGGGCCATGGGGGGTGGCAGAAAGGAGAATCAGGCTTGAATATTCCAGATGCTTATCCCTGCGCTGTTCAACATGGGAACACCTGTTTCCTCTGAGTCTTCCCTTGGCAAGAGGGTTTAGTCCTGCAGTCAAGCGTTGGGTAGCTGGGCATAGAGATGTTTGTATTAGAGGAGGCTTCTGCCCCTCATCCCTCAGGGCCAAAGGGCAAATCATCTAACTGGCCCAAGTCACTAATGACTGTTCTTCCCCAGTTAACCAGGACTGAATTTTCTCTGTAATTTGGGGAAGGAGAGAAGAGGGGTTGTGAAACCATAAAGGCCCAGATGTGGCAGCCCCCACCTGGAACAGGACAAACTGGAAGTGAGAGAGCTTGAAATATTCCCTTTCTCCTTCTTAAAAAAGACCTAACATTGTAATGGTTTAACAAAATTATTATAATTTCTTTTAAATAACCCACAGACACCCATGACGCTTCCAAATTTACAGAACAAAAAGCACTTGAGAACTTGGTAGAAAACGATTTGCAGCTGGTTCCTCCCAGAAGCTGGCCCCTGCAGACAGGCTCAGTTCACCTCCAGGACCTCGGTCTCCGGGAGGCCAAACTTGGTCTTATGCTGGTTGAAGAGCTTCACCAGGGCTTCCATGTACATGGCATGGTACAGGTCGATGTCCTGCTGGGTCGGGTGCTCCAGCTTGGGGATGGTAATGGGCTCACCCACTGCAGGGAGGGGCAGAGGCCTCTGGTTAGTCAGTGCCATTTGGCCCACCCTCCCTGGGCAGTCACCACGATGCTCTTGGCGATGACCTTGTGCTACGAGCCAGCCACGCGCCAGAACCGTGCTGGAAGTGCTCCATTTCAGGTTGTCCCTTTCACAGGTAAGAAGACTGGGGCCCAGGGCGATGGGAAGGACCTGCCCAAGGCCACCTAGCCACTAAGCAGCAGGCGGGATCAAGTCCAGCTGCACTCACTGCTCGCAGTACTTAGTTGGGAGCTCCCGTGAGAGGTGTGGGATCCAGGAATGGCTTTGCTTTTGCCTGCTCTGGGCACGTCATTGCCTCTCTGAGCCTTAGTTTCCTCACTGATCACAGGGGGACCCTTCCTTATAGGGCTTTGCTGAGGATTCTGGGCAATAATGCGATATGCTATGAGAATTGTGCTAAGGGCAGAAGGAGAAGGGGACCACTTTCACAAATCCATGCATAATTTTATTTTTTGTCATCCTCCTGCTTCCTCTCCATACCCAGCTCATCCTGAAGTCCTATCAATGCTATTTCTGAAATTTCTTCCAAGTTCATGCACTTCTCTTCCGTCTCTGCTGCTACTCCCTCTGTCCAAGCCAACGGCTACTACAAAAGACTCCGGACTGGTCTTGTGCATTCCATTTTTGTCCCTTCTAACTCCTTTTTCTAGGGCTTCCCTGCTGGCTCAGCTGGTAAAGAATCTGCCTGTCAATGCAGGAGACACAAGAGACATGGGTTTGATCCCTGGGTCGGGAAGATTCCCTGGAGAAGGAAATGGCAACCCACTCTAGTATTCTTGCCTGGAAAATTCCATGGATAGACGAGCCTGGTTGGCTATAGTCCCTGGGGTCACAGAGACGGACAAGACTGAGCAAACAGGCCTTTTATAACTCCTTTTCTATTCGGGAGTCACAAGGATCACATTAAAATGCAAATCTGAATCTCCCTTCCCCGAAACCCTCAAGCAATTCTCCATTCTTAAGGTGAAGAGCAAACTCCTTCACCCTGGGCACCGGAGCCTATCCTTCTCCAGCCACCCTGTGCAAGGAAATGTTCCTGCTGTCTCACAGACATCAGACCTGGTGTGGTGTATAACAAGAGTCAAGGGTGAGTCTTGGGTCATGGGATTTAAAATGCAGGAAGTGGATCTCTTTGGAAAAAGTACAAAGCAAAACTTCCGGGCCTGATAACAACTCAAAGCATTTATGTGAGCTTTGGCCCCTGAAGTCCATGGCTTGTGGCCTCCATGCTCTTGTGTGAGTTCCGGACTGTGAACCATTCATTAACAGACAGACACACACTCCTACAATAGATAATTCCTTGGAATCCCCTAAATTGTCTCATATAAAAGCAACACAACTGGCTGGGGGTGAAGTCAGTGTTTTTTGCTCCACTTCTCATAGACTTCTGCTCCAATCATATCGACTTCTTTCTGTTCCTCAAAAATCTATGCGATCCTGCTGTGAGAACTTCCTTTAGGCTATTGTTTCTGACAAAAAGCCTCTTCCTCTTCTTTTTTCAGGATAATTCCTATTTGGCCAAGAGTGTAAGAGTCACTCCTCCCTGAGATCCACTAGGACCCTCCAGAGCACATCCTTCTCACAGCCCCCATCGGTCTTTACTGTAAGGGGGTCTTCCCTGATAGACTTATGATCTGCAAACACAGAACTGCTGAGTCCTGCTTTCTCATCCAGACAGCTTAGTTCATGGTAATGGAACTAACCCCCATCTCCCACCCACACCCATCACTGCTATCAGCACCCAAACAGCTCCATGTCCTCGTGGTTTAGAGCACGGACATCAGTGACAGTGGCCTGGATTTGAATCCTAACTCTGCCACTAAACTAGCTGTTTAGGGGAGCTTACCGACAGTGGTGATGGGCTTGGAGTAGGGCACCAGCCCCCAGGTGTCAGAGGAGAAGAGGCCTCGACCGTGGAAGATGCATGGGGCGAAGCCGATGTACTTCTGAAACTTCTTCTGCACCCATCGGCCCCAGGAGCCCTCCTCAAAGATCACCTGCTTATATACCTCATTCTCCCCAAAGGAGTAGATGGGAACCAGGTCGGCTCTGGAAGAGAGAGGCCAGGGTCTGTCTTGGCCCAATCACTGGCTTCAGTCCCCCCCGGCAGCCCCAGAGGCCCCAGACACCAGCCACACTGCCCTCCCTCAGGGCTGTACAAGAGTCGCCTGGGGGACCCCAAACCACATGTCCCCTCGGGGCCAAATAAGGACAGGCCCCCTGCCCCCGTTGGCGGGTGGGGATCATGTCAGGGTTTTACAACGTGGCCCTGACCAGGCCCCTGAGCCTCACTTGGTTTTCTCAAATGGAAAATGGGGATGGCATTCCTGCAGGACTTTGCAGGAGAATCCAACGGGGCGGTAGAAGTAAATGTGCTCTAATGAAGTGTGCTCAACAGGTGGCTACAGAATGTGCCCCTGGTTTTCTAGAAAAGGTCACAGAAACCCAAGCTGCCCTGCTCCTCTCTGCCTGTCCTCAGGGTTACTGCTCCAAGAAGCCTTCCTTGATATTTCCAGCCACACACCATTCTCCTTCCTGGCCTTCTGCTCTCCTAGCTGTGTGACAGGCTTTGGCATAGAGCACACAGTCCTGCCTCTGGGGCTGGCGGGCCTCTCACCCCACCTGCCGGGGCCCAGGAGACTCAGGCTGCATTTTTGTCCACCGGGCCACCCTTGGCCTGAACCTCTGGTCTCCAGTGTCCCCTTCCCCACGGATGGTTAACTCCCTTCTCTGCCTTCCTAGGGTCTGGGTCCTGCCTCCAGGAGGCAAGGAGCTGCTGCCCTGGGCTGAGCAGAGCTGTGGCGGGGTGTGGGCACGCGCGTGCACACACGCGTTCAGAGACACACTCACCCATGGCGCAGGGCCAGTTTCACAAAGCCCTTGCGATTGCGCAGGGTGACTGCATTCTTGCCGGGCGTGGAGCTCAGGGACTCAGCCGCGCCCCCCACCACGATGATGATGGCATTGCCGCTCCCATTCTTCGAAAGCAAGTAGTCTATGGTGTCCCGGTTCACTGGGCAGATGCCTGGGGAATGGAGGGGGGACACACAGTCAGGGATGGACTTCCTACCTTCTGCACATGGTCGAATATAGACAGAGCCCTGGATTTGGTTCCCAGACCTAGCCCAGCCACTTAGAAGAACAGCCCCACATAGGTCATTCTATTTTCTGAGCCTCAGCTTACTTATCTGTAAAATGGGGATGACACAGGGTTGTTTAGGGAATGCATTCATTTGGCAAACATTCCCTGAGGTCCTAACTCTGCTGAGTGGTGCCAGGTGCCAAGGAACCCCAGTAAGTCAGGCTGGTGGGGATCAAGGTGGATAGAACATGAGAGTCATGGACAATGATTAGATTGTGCGAAGGGCAGCACAGGGCCTGGGGATGCCCAGAAAAAGGGGTCAGAGAAGGTTTCCTAGGGATGACGTTATGCTAGTTGAATCCAGAAGATCATATGAACAGTTCTCTCGCCCAGCCCTGAGACACCAGGCTGTGGTGCACTAGAGCACAGTGGGTTGGCTTCCTGGCCAACGGAGAGGCTCAGACAGGGGCACTCAGAGGTGGATTCTCACCTCCAGACATCAGGTACTCCCGCAGCACTGGCATCCGGAAGTTGCCGGCCAGCGTGGCCAGGTAGGGCCTTATGCCAGGGAACTTCTTGCTCACTTCTGTGGCCTCTGTGCTGAAGTTGCAGAAGGCACCCAGGCCCATGATGCCATGGGGATGGTACCCAAAGATGTAGTTCCTGCTGGTCAGTAAGTTGTGTGTCTTCACTAGCTGCAGGGAAGACTTTGGGTCAGAGCAAACTGGCCAGGAAGGGGTACCGGGGAACACCCAGAGGTGAGGGAAGCACTGGGCGTGCCCTGCTCCCCAGAGCCTGGGTCTGAAGGACTGGAGTGACTCCCCCTAGACCTCAGACTCTCATCACTGGGCCTCAGTGCTGGGGACTTGTAAGTCACCATTGGACTTTGAGTCCCTGGGAAGGGAGTAAGACACTTCCCCATTCCCCGTTTCTCCAGCCAAACACACCAAGTCCTCTTAATTGCACTCTGCCAGCCTCCTGCATTCCCTCCCTCTGGGCCCAGCCCCCTCACCACAGCCAGAGTGACGGCTCTAAAAGCCCAGTGAAATCTCTTTCCCTCTCAGATAAAGAGGGATGTCCATTTCCCATCGGGGTAAAGTCCAAGTCCCTAACTTTGGCTAGAGAAGGGACAGAGCGTCTGGCCTGAACAGAAACTTCCTCCCAGGCAGCCAGACTCAGGTCAGGCTCCGATGCAGGAAGGACAAGGACAAGTCACAGCCCTGGTGCCAGCCACAGCGGGGGTGGGGAGGTCAGCTGTGCAGCTGGGGTGGCTGACCTGCGGTGCTATCCACAAAGCTGTCCTGGGATGGTCTCAAGGGTGATTGGCTTCCTTGGGGCCCACCCCCCGCCCTGGGGCTGGCGGCCTGGACACTGGGGTGGACGGTGCAAAGTTGCCCTAATCCCTGAGCACTAAGAGGCGCCCACCCAGCACTACAGGGAGCACCAAGGGGGTGGAAGGTGCTGAGAGGGATGGAGAGGATGGGATTCTGTTCAGAAAACATCACTTTTTTCCCAACTAGAAAAATGATGAATAATCAGAGAATTTTAAAAGTGCAGGAAAGGCAGAAGAAAATCAAAAGCACCTGTCATACTTCCCGCCAGATAAACCACTCTGATGTGTTGTGTTTTTTTCTACTCAAATACACATGTTCTTTTTTAAAAATCCCCAAACTGAGGTCATATGGTTGATATGACTTTTCTATAACTACCTCCCAAGCATATCAAAGCTATTTTTTTTTCTTATCAGAATCCCTCAGTAACATGTACTTCTCACAGCTATGCTACATGAATAGGATTGTTATCAAACCCATACGGATAAAAAGCTTTGAAAAGCTTCTAAAATTTCCTTCAGAAATAATGCTTCCATAGATACATTATTTTTGTCTTCATGTCTGCATTCTTAAGACAAACTTCTAGAAAGACAGCTCGCGGGTCAGAGGGTAGGACCACTTTGGTCTGGTGGGTTGCCCTGCCTCTGGAGACATGGTGCGGAGGACATCCCTACCAGCAGTGCCTCAAGGCTCCCCATGCCCTGCGCTGGGCCAGCTGGCAGCAGAGCGCCCCGCTACCAGCAGAAGAGCAAGTGCTGGGGCTTCCATGACTCTGGATTTGGAAACCCCCTGGCCGAGGGAAGGACCTTGTGCTCAGCTTGAGGGGGTGGGGTGCTGGTGACTGGTCTCCAGGAAACTGAAATCTGAATCTGCAGGCAATGGAGGCCAGAAGGGGATGGGAGTGAAGGTAGCTGGCACACCTCCCAGCTCTGTAACTACCAGGACACGTCAGCATGAGCCAGACCCCCTGTGCTGTGTGCCCAGATGCTCGGGACATTTGTACTCTTTCTTCCTTCTTTGCCTTTGTTGAGCAGATTAAAACTCCTCAAAACCCCAAGTGATCTCCAGCTGCCCACCACATAAAAGGGGAGCAGCAGCAGCTGCATCCACGGCTAGTGGGGATGCAGCTTGACATGAGCTCCGCGAGGTGGTGGTTTTGGGGTTTTGTCCCTGAGAGCAGCTGTGCCCACCACTTTAGTTTTCAGGAAAGCCAGAATGAAAAAGCACCTTGTGCCAGTCTCCACAGAGGAGGAAGGCATGGAGGTGAGAGCGGAGGCGGCCAGTACTGGGATGGAAACCTGCTCCTGAGCTGAGGTGAGGGCCAGGCCCAGGAACCTGCTGGACAGCGTGGGCTCGAAGAGCCCTGATCTGGGCCATTTCTTCTATTATGAGGTAGATTAGGCCCAGAGAAAGGAGTTGCTGCTTCCTAGGGAGGTCACAGCGGATTCTTTCCTACCTCTAGACCTGGCCACCCCTCTGTGCTTTCCCTGGTCCCAAGATACAGATGGGCCACTTGGCGGAAGCCTGGCTGGTCCCTTAAATCATTTCCTCCCTGCACCCCAAGCCTCTATCTGGTTAAGTGAGGTGTCCTGTGGCAGAGTGCAGGTTCTTTGTCTCCAGTGCAGCAATTGGAAAAGTGCAGGCATCTGATATGGCTTTGATCCGACTTTGTGCCAGACTCTTCCCCTGGGTGGACAGTGTCCACTCAGGGGGGAGGAGGAAGGGCAGTGCTGATGAAGGCTCTGTTGACGCACCTGATCTCATGTTCCCTGACTGTTTCCAATGGCAAAGTCTCAGCCCCAGGCATTGGCCAGGCTCAGCCTGCCGGCCAACACAAGCCTACAAGTCCGACACAAGTCCGACACAAGCCCGACACAAGCCCGACACAAGGCTGCCTGTCTCCCTGGCAGCCACGGTGGTCAGATAGCTTTGTCCCAGCCTGGCACCTTATAGAGGAGGAAACTCAGAACCAGAGAGGAGCAGAGACTCGCCTAAGCTCATATAGTGGGGCACCAGGGCAGAGGAACGAAGGAATGAGAACACGGGCCCTGAGGCAGATACTGCCTTGGTTTCTATACCAGCCTCGCACCTTGGGACAGTTCCTCTTCTCTGGGCCTCGGTAGGTCCATCTGTGAAATCAGGCAGATGGACAGATAAGTGACTGTAAGCTCAGAGAGTCTTTCCTAGTCTCTTCTCCAAAGACCCTGCCCATCACCACTGGGAGAGGTGACCCAGGCACTGCCCGCTCCTCTTTCAGGTAGCTGGTGGTCCTGGTGGCTGGCAGTGAACACATAAGCCCCACCTCTGCTGGGAGAAAGGATGCTCTCTGGGCCAGCAGAGCAGCTCTGGTGGCAAAGACCTTCACCGAAAAGGGAGTGGGGAGGTATAGGTGGGTGGGCACAGTTAGAGATCATTCCCCAACCAGTGGCAAGAGGCCAGGAAAAGGGTGTGGTACAGAAGGGTCATACACGACTCCATCAATCCTGACATCAGTTCACAAGGGCCAAACCTCCCTGCACAGAAGAGGAGCCGGAGGTCCCGAGGGTCAGGGACTCTGCCAAGACCACCGCCAGGCAAGTGCAGAGCCCAGGATGAGGCATGAGGCCTCAGGCTCAGCCTGGCTTTGGTTCTGGCAGGACCTAGGGCCCCTCCCAGGGCCAGCTCACCTGGGCCATGTGGATGCAACCCCCAGCTGACTTCTTGGAACAGAGGTGAGACAAGGGACATGGGTTTTGTTTTTGTTCTTCAGGGAGGGTAGAGATCAGTGGGAAAGGGTACCTGTCTGTCCCAGCTCTGACCAACAGTAATCAGGTCATCCTGTTCTGGATGGAGGGAGCTATCAGCCTTGATGTGGTTGCCGGGGGGGGGGGGGGGGGGGGGCAGGCTACTTTGGGACCCCCAAGGAAAAAGCCCCAGCAGAGAAAAAGAGTCCATAATCCCTCACAACGAACCATAATTTACCACTTTTCTAGCATGTGAATAGCTCCATGTTACAGATAAGGAAAATGAGGCTTAGTGGGCTTGAAAAGCATGCTCATGCTCATAGTCTCATGTGAAGAAAGTGACAAAGTCCAGCAGGATCCACTAGAAGGGCAAGGGCAGGGACCAGGCACACTCTTCTGCATCCCCATGCCCAGCAGAGCCCGGCAGTGCACAGGGACTAGAGTGCACTAACAGAGAGCCCAGCGAACAGAGGGACAGGGCAGGACCTCAACCCGGATCTCCAACAGCACAGCAGAGGGAGGGAGCCCCGTGCAGTGAGGCTCAGCCCAGCCGGGCACACCTGGATTGCATCTCTCCCAGAGAAAGAGGCAGTAGGAATTCAGTGGGAAAGAGCGTGGGGCCTGCATTCTAATACTAGCCCTGGCACGGAGTCACTGCGCAACTTGGACCAGTCCTTGCCCCTCTTTAGGACTTAGTTTCCTCACCTTCAAAATGAGAGGGTTGGGTCCTATGAGGCAACATCCTCCTAGCAACAACAGCTTTGGTTTCCTTGCAGCCAGAGAGACGGGGTCAAGAAAAGGGAAGAGCAGGGACCCTGACTCCAAAGGTCTTGGGGAAACTGGGCCAAGGCTGGGATGGGCAGAGGAAGCCAGCCCGGGGTGCAACCCCTACAATACTGAGTGCAGCAGAAAAATGCAGGGTTACCTGGCCACCTCCCCCAGGCAGCAGGCCAAGATGTCTCAATCACTGACTCACAACAGCAAACACACACCACCCTGTGTCAGGACAGTCCCACATTCACACATGCTTTCTGCACTCTTCAGACCCCACTGATTTCTGCCGGGTTACCGCAGCATCTGGGGTGTGCCAGGGCTGGGGTGCCGGGTGAGCTGCCTAGACAGGTCTCTCCTCTGCAGGGAAAACCTTCAGGATTCTGCCAGAGTTCTCCACCATCCAGCAGCATCACCCACGTGCACCAGGGCCTGGATGCCCCGGCCCTACCAACCTGGCTTGCAGACCACCGGCAGGGGGCCTGACAGAATGGCACTGAAAGCCAGACCAAGCCGCTTTCTATCTTGTCAGGACCTTGAGTTTGGTCCCAGAGGAGACAGATGCTCAAAAGACCAGTGTGGGAGACCCGGGGCAGCCAGTGGCGCAGGAGGAAGGAAACCCAGAGATCAACTTGGTCTAAACTGGCTGTCTGCGGGGTGACAGCACCTCAGCTTCACCCAGGGTCAGACTGGGCTGCTTTTCCTGCCTCTGTCCTCCAAGCCTGCGGGAAGCTTGAGGATTTGTCCAAGCGTATCTCCCAGAGCTCTGCTGCATAGGGGGGCAGTGTGCTGTGGTGGGAAGTGTCCAGACTTGAAGCAAGACAACAGCTGGAGTCTTGGCTCAGTTCCCTGTTAGCCTCATTCAGCTGTGCTCCTCTCTGACCTTCAGTTTCCTCTTCTGGAAAAATGGGATAAAATGAATACCCACCATACAGGGTGTAGCGAGGGTTAAAGGAGACTCCTTGGGGGAAGGCACTGGCCCTGAGAAGGCTCCCGGTGAATACAAGTCCGCCCTTCCCCTCCACCTTCTCCCCATCCTCCCCATCCCAGGCTTCTTGCTGAAGCTCAGACACCTGTGTTCTCATGATTTTCCCTGCCCCTTCAGCGCTGCTTCTCTTCAGGATGGGGTTCAAGGAGCAGCGCCTTCAGAAGCCTTTCCCAAGTACTTCAGCAGTGAGGCTCTCACTCTTCATTCACTGCACACCAAATTTTCTGGCCCCTTATTCCCATGACCAGGACCCCTGGTGACCCACCCACAACTGGCTGAGAGAGGTGAAATTTCTGTAAGAGCTTCAGAAGGAAAGAAAGCTCCTCACACCTATTGCTAATCTTGGTTCAGACCAGATAAACTTGGACTACCTTAGTATTGCTTTTGATAAATCACTTCCTTTTTTATATTTTTTGGCTCCATCATGCAGTTTGCAGGATCTTAGTTCCTCGACCAGGGAATAAACTGGGGCATAACAGTGAAAGTGCTGAGTCCTAACCACTGGACCACCAGGGAATTCCCAGTCACTTCCATTTTAACTTATGACATTAATATTCACTGAAAGCAGACAAGCAATGGCCATAGTATCTACTATTATTCCTGCTTCTTACATCACCCAGGCTCTCAGTATCTGAAACAGCTTTTAGATCCAAATGCTAGAAGAAGTCTTGTTTACCCAAGGAACAAAGAAGCTTCTTTCTTTCTGAAAATGAGGATCAATAACTAGCATGGTTCCCTTTTTGCCTTGGCTACCAGGAAGCTCAGAGGTGACCATGAAGTTCAATCACTGCAATTCTGTTGACAGTTATGGATGAATTACTAGTATGTTTTCCTCCAAGTCTTGATTTTTCTTTTTACCTGGTACAGAATTATATGTATGTATCCTAAATTGCCTCACATCCTGAATAAGGCAGGGTAGAATATCGACAGATGCTCACAGTGGGAGACGTCATATAGTTCAACCCTGCACACATGATCGCTGTGGATGGGTAAGTTAAGGCTTGACTTCAGATTTCCCATCCATTCCCACCCTCCCAAGATAACATCTGCAACTGTTTACCTGAATGGGAAAGTAGTCTCGAAAGTAGCGCCACACAGCCCAGTTTCGGACCCACTGTGACCTCCTGCCACCTTCCAGGGAACAAAACACAGTGTTGAGAAGGAGTAGGAGGGGGAGGGTGACGTTCAGGCAGAGCCAGTGTGAACCCCTGAGCTGGGTGACCGGCACCCTAGGCAGCATCCTCCCCCTCCAAGCCCCTTTCCATGTTCCTTCCCTCACGTTATGGATACCCAGCACTGAGTGTGAGCTCCGGTGACAAGCATGATGGTGACCTTAGAGACTCCCCTGCCTTCAGAACCATGCCCAGGCTTAGCCCGACACTATTCACATAGTAGGTGCTAACTAGAGAAGGGGCAGTACCCATGACGAGGAACTTCAGCTTGTGCACGAGGGAGTGTCCCGAGGGCGGGGGAGTCAGGCAGGGTGACCTGTGCTCCTACCTTTCTTGGGTGTGTTCCAGTCAAACACCAGCCAGGTGAAGTAGAGCACGGCGATGAGCCAGCAATCGGTGCAGAATGTGTACATGAGAATGACGCTGCAGGCCACTCCTGGGGGAAGGCAGACGGTCCCAGGTCAGGCCTGCGGTCCCGACACGGGCTTTAGTACCCTCTGGACACAGGTCACTGGGTGACTGAGCGTCTACTGTGGCCCTAAGCTAGGCACACCTGGGGCCCCGGGCAGAGGGCCATGGGGAGGGTGGGGTGGGGAGGCGGGGAAGATGTTCCTGAGAGCAGCAGGCTCACGGGACACGAGCCTCATCTTCTGGATTCTCACGGGCTGTCCTAGCATCAGGAGGCACGTGGGCTCCATGCTGTCTGTCCACAGGTGGGCTCCATGCTGTCTGTCCACAGGTGATGGATGTTAACTTAGAGCCTTACAGCTGTCCTTTCTGCCCCTCCTTGTGTGTTCTCCCCACCTGAGTGCCCGTCAGAATGGCTGGATGAGGGGAGGGACCTGCCAAGTGCCACTGTATCTCAGGACTTGGGCTGAATCACTGTCTTGAGTGTGAGGCAGGGTGACTTTTACCCCATTTTAGAGATGAGAACACTGAGGCTCTAGGGGGAGGGAACTAGTCCAAGGTCACCTGCCAGGATAGAGGCAGAGCCAGGATTCAAACTCAAGTCTGACTGTTAAGTCCAAAATCTGTACCAGGCTTTAGGAATTTACCTCAAACTAGAAGGCCCAGACTGCCACTGGAGGAACCCAAGAGAGTGGGATTCCCACCCCAGGAGGTGGGCTGGCCCCCTTCCCACATAACTGAGCACCCGGCAGTCCCCGACCAAAGCCCAGAGCCCATCAGCCTCTCTCTCAAAACCCCCAGCAGCACACTTGAAGACCACTGGGGCCAGCTTCCAGGGGTCCCTTTATTCTGGGCCTGCTGGCCATGAGACTGAATAACCTGGCAAGAAAGCCCTCTTCAGGGCTTCCATCTTTCCGATTTTTACCAAGGCATCAAAGCAAAGCTTAGACCTCAACTCCAGCATCATGCCATCCTCCTGCACGGATCTCTCACCCCTGAATTCTCTACATTGGGGGTGGGGCACATCTTTGCCCCCTGTCACTTAGCAGAGGGCCAGGGGCATCAGGCACTCATGCCTGGGAGAAGGATGGGCTCTGGCCAGCATCCCCTGCACTGCTGGGAGGGAAGCCAACCCCGGTTGCAGGCCCCTGCTGCTGGGTGCTACACTGGTCATGGGTGCTCCCGGGCTGCCAGGTCTTCGATTCCACGCTCTCTTCTTCCCACCTGCTCAGTCCCCTCCAGTTTCTCGAGGGAGCAGGGAGGGCCAGACGCACACTCCACAAGCCAAAGGGCAGGAAAATGGTGACCCCTTGTCATCCGCAACCTGGTCCTGTTCTAAGCTCCTGAGCCAGCCTCTTGCCAAGGGAGCTAAATGTGCTACAGCTCTCTTGGGACCGGCAGTGAACACAGGCTGGCCAGGTGTCCAGGTTTTCAGGACCACCTTAGGAGTGTGACATCATAGATGGGGAAGATGAGCCTCTAGGGAAGTATCTGGAGCCAACTAAACCCTGTTAAAGGCCAGCTGTGAAGTACTTGAGGCAGCTTGGTGAATGGCAATGTTTAAGCTAGGGCCACTTACACAGCCTCTCACCTTGTTGAGTGGTTTGCCCCGGGTCCCCTTTCTTAGGCCTAGAAAAAGGGTCACAAGCCCCCTAGACTCCACAGGGTATCCAAGTGCCTTCAGAGGCTAGATGGATGCTCCAGGTGGGCCTGGGCAGAGTTGTGAGGTTCAGGTTAGGATCTGAGCAGCCTGGAAACCTAGCTGCTGTCAAAGCCCTAACTCTGCTGAGGGGCACCAGGACCAGAGCGGGTAGAGCCCCAGGCTGCACTGCCTAAATGTCTGGGCTCTCTGGGAAGCTGGGAGTCCCTGTCCACTGTCCTTACTCTGGTGCTGAGGCAGCCTGGGAGGAGGAGAAGAGAACAGATGAAGAGTCCGGAGACTGCATTCTAGTTCTGGACTTTCTCAGCCGGGGGCCCCTGCTCTCTCTAAGCCCTGTGTGTCCACAGCTGTCTCATCGGTATCTGCCTCCCCCAGCAGACTCCTTCCATCAGAAGGCCCTTCAGCCCCTGGGCTCCCTGGGAACTGGAACCAGGTCAGACGAACTTCTCCAGCCCCAGCAACCACGACAGGAAAGGTTTATTGAGCAAAAACGAGCTAAATCCATCACACAAGTTTGCTTTTCTCAGAGACTAAGCCCAGTCCTCTGAACAGGGGGCTCCCTGGTCCACTCTTGTAGGGCAAGGGACTGCAGCAGGAACCCCCCGACCCAGTCCCCTCAGGTCCAGGAGATGTAAACAATTTTTGGCTCCGTGTGCAGAAGGTTCAGGACCCACCTTTACCATCACCCCTCCCCATAGAACATAGTCAAGCTCGTGATTCAGAACTGCTCCTCAAAGCCCATGAGCAGGCAACCTATGGCTGCCCAATACAGGGAGGCAGCAGTCAGGCCCATGAAGAGCGTGGACACGCTCTTCCATGAAGCTGGGGCCCTGCTGGCTCACTGGCCACGGCCCATCCTTGAATCTCCATTTCCAACAGGGTGTTGGGAAGATTACATGAGATAATGTGGGAAGAAGACTTAACACACAGTTAAGTGTCCAATCTGGAGATCCATGGACTTGGATGGGAGAAAAAAATAACATCTTAATGTTCCTTCATCTCTTATAGAAATGCAATGCTTCCTTCATTTATGAATGTACCAGACTGCAGTAGTCTTAGCAGTCCTTATGCCTGCTGCTAGATCTTTTCATTTAACATAGTAACAAAAAACAATGTGTCACTATATGTGGAATCTGATTTAATGCATGCGTGTTTATATTTTAATATCATTGGCTTCCTTTGAAATCCAGTGTGTTTTGTATTATGCATTTAAAAACTCGGAATGAAGCAACTCCTGCAGTTCAATTCCAGAAAAATAAACGACCCAATCAAAAAGTGGGCCAAAGAACTAAATGGACATTTCTCCAAAGGAGACATACAGATGGCTAACAAACATATGAAAAGATGCTCAACATCACTCATTATCAGAGAAATGCAAATCAAAACCACAATGAGGTATCATGTCATGCCAGTCAGAATGGCTGCTATCCAAAAGTCTACAAGCAATATATGCTGGAGAGGGTGTGGAGAAAAGGGAACTCTCTTACACTTGGTGGGAATGCAAACTAGTACAGCCACTGTGGAGAACAGTGTGGAGACTTCTTAAAAAACTGGAAATAGAACTGCCATACGGGCTAACAAACACATGAAAAGATGCTCAACATCACTCATTATTAGAGAAATGCAAATCAAAACCACAATGAGATACCACTTCACACCAGTCAGAATGTCTGCGATCCAAAAATCTGCAAGCAATAAATGCTGGAGAGGGTGTGGAGAGAAGGGAACCCTCCTACACTGTTGGTGGGAATGCAAACTAGTACAGCCACTATGGAGAACAGTGTGGAGATTCCTTAAAAAATTGCAAATAGAAATGCCTTATGACCCAGAAATCCCACTGTTGGGCATACACACAGAGGAAACCAGAATTGAAAGAGACACATGTACCCCAATGTTCATCGCAGCACTGTTTATAATAGCCAGGACATGGAAACAACCTAGATGCCCATCAGCAGATGAATGGATAAGAAAGCTGTGGTACATATACACAATGGAGTATTACTCAGCCATTAAAAAGAATACATTTGAATCAGTTCTGATGAGATGGATGAAACTGGAACTGATTATACAGAGTGAAGTGAGCCAGAAAGAAAAACACCAATACAGTATACTAACACATATATATGGAATTTAGGAAGATGGCAATGATGACCCTGTATGCAGGACAGCAAAAAAGACACAGATGTGTATAGCGGACTTTTGGACTCAGAGGGAGAGGGAGAGGGTGTGATGATTTGGGAGAATGGCATTGAAACATGTATAATATCATGTAAGAATCGAAATGCCAGTCTATGTCTGATGCAGGATATGACACGCTTGGGGCTGACGCGCGGGGATGACCCAGAGAGATGTTGTGGGGAGGGGGGTGGGAGGGGGGTTCATGTTTGGGAACGCATGTACACCTGTGGTGGATTCATGTCAATCTATGCCAAAACCAATACAGAATTGTAAAGTAAAAATTAAAAATAAATAAATAAATAAATAAAATTTAAAAAAAATAAAAAATAAAATAAAAACCTTAATTAAAAAATAAAAAAAAAAAAAAAGAACTGCCATACGACCCAGCAATCCCACTGCTGAGCATACACACCGAGGAAACCAGAACTGAAAGAGATCCGTGTACCCCAATGTTCATCACAGCACTGTTTATAATAGCCAGGACATGGAAACAACCTAGATGTCCATCAGCAGATGAATGGATAAGAAAGCTGTGGTAGATATACACAAAGGAGTATTACTCAGCCATTAAAAAGAATGCATTTGAATCAGTTCTAATTGATTCATTCAAATGAGGTGGATGAAACTGGAGCTGATTATACAGAGTGAAGTAAGTCAGAAAGAAAAACACCAATACAGTATACTAACACATATATATGGAATTTAGAAAGATGGTAACGATAACCCTGTATGCGAGACAGCAAGAGACACAGATGTATAGAACAATCTTTTGGACTCTGTGGTAGAGGGAGAGGGTGGGATGATTTGGGAGAATGGCACTGAAACATGTAAATTATCGTATGTGAAACGAATCGCCAGTCCAGGTTTGATGCATGATACTGGGTGCTCGGGGCTGGTGCACTGGGATGACCCAGAGGGATGGGATGGCGAAGGAGGTGGGAGGTGGGTTCAGAATGGGGAACACATGTACATTCATGGTGGATTCATGTCAATGTATGGCAAAACCAATATAATGTTGTAAAGTAAAAAAATGAATAAATAAAACTGAGATTAAAATAAATAAATACATAAAAACTCGGAATGAATATGGTTTAGAGCCTTAACCAGAATACCAGGGGGACCCGGGGCATAGGAATGGTGGCACAGAGTCACTCCATCGTTCCAGAGGGAGGCTGACAGGGCCACAGCATCCTTTGCAATGCCAGGCAAGCCTCTGCCAGCAGATGTGGGTGGTAGTGGGAGGGAGTGGCTGGGGCTGCTCAGGGCAATAATTAGCAGCAGCTCAGCAGACCTGCCCGTCCATGCAGGCTTGGCTCCCACCTACACAAGGGTTTCGGGAAGATGCTGAGCCGGTTTCTGGGCTGTGGTTAGACTTGATCATTTATTAACCTACAGCTCGGGGCAGCCCCTGCCGCATGCTACAGGAGTCTGGGGTTCTACAAGCTGCTCAGCATCTCATCAGCTAAGCTCTGACCCACTAAGACAATAGGACAGTGGTGGCTTCTGGGTGCAGATGAGGGGGAAGGGAGCTGGCACAGCAGACTGGGGCCTGGAGGCTGGAGTCCATGCGGTCTTGCCAGTCAGAATGGCTGCTATCCAAAAGTCTACAAGCCATATATGCTAGAGAGGGTGTCACTTCCTTCTTATGTGATTCTGGACAAGGCTCTGCCCTCACTGGGTGCCTGATTCTTATATGAAAACAGAGGGGTGCTCTCTACTCCAGGATTCTAAAAATTGGCCAGGCAGGCCAAGTTGGAAGTTTGAGCCCTGAGGGAGCCAGTTTAATCTGCTCTGTTCCCTAGACCACTGTTCCTTTATCTTGTTAAGGCCCATTGTTGTTGTTCAGTCGCTAAGTCGGGTCTGACTGTGACCCTATGGACTGTAACACACCAGGTTCCTCTGTCCTCCACTGTCTCTTGGGGTTTGCTCAGATTCATGTCCATTGAATCTGTGATGCTATCTAACCTATGGTTTTTCCAGTAGTCTCATACAGATGGGAGACTTGGACCATAAAAAAGGCTGAATGCTGAAGAACTGACGCTTCTGAATTGTGGTGCTGGAGAAAACTCTCTTGAAGGTCTCTTGGACTGCAAGGAGATCAAACCAGTCAATCCTAAAGGAAATCAGCTCTGAATAGTCATTGGAAGGACTGATGCTGAAGCTCCAACACTTTTAGGCCACCTGATTCAAAGAACTGACTCATTGGAAAAATCCTGATGCTGGGAAAGACTGAAGGCAAAAAGAGAAGAGGGCAGCAGAGGGTGAGATAGCGTCAGCAGCTCAGTGGACACGAATTTGAGCAAACTCCAGGAGATTGTGGTCCATATGCCTCTGCAAAAATCTGAGGATAGCAACTGCCCTTCATTCAGAAAAATGTGAATATACTCTCACACGTAATTTTCTATCTAGTCTTAGGGGCTCGTAGCCCCCCAAAGCCCACTCTTGGGCCTTAAGGTGAAGACTGGCCATTTCAGACCAGGCACGCTGATTTCGGGCTCCCTGGTGAGCACTCAAGGCTCCTGTTTAATTTTTAACTCTGCCACTTAATGAGCTTCACCATCTCTGTGTGTCACTGAGCCTCTGTGAGTCTCCATTTTCTCACCTATGAAGTGGAAAGCCTAGTCCACTGTGTGTGTGTATGTGAGTGCATGCACACACGTGTGTGTGAATGTGTGCACGCTCAGTCATGTCTGACTCTTTGCAACCCCTTAGACTGTAGCCCACCAGTCTCCTCTGTCCATGGGATTTTTCAGGCAAGAATACTGGAGTGGGTTGCTATTTCCTTCTCCAAGGGATCTTGCTGACCCAGGGATTGAGCTCACATCTACTGAAGGGGCTCAATAACTAGCACCCCCATTCCATCACTCTGCCCTGCCAAGGGAGGGAGGGGCAGCTGCTGCCCTGGAAATGTGGTCTCAGAGGCCCCCAAGCCTCCTGAGAGGACGGCTCAGCACTGACATGGTAACTCCTGATAATCCCCATAGGCCTGAACTACCCTGAAGAGCGGGCCACTCAGAGGGACTCATTCAGGCACTGGAATGTACTCTGTGAAGCTCAGCAGCAGGTGTGTCTGCCCTGACATGTTGGGGAAGGGACACCTGGCCCTGGGGAAGAGGAGAGACTGCTGGGGGAGCAGGGCCTGGCTCAGGCAGGGGCCCTTCCTCCTCCTGGACAACCCACGGTGCCCTGACCCTGGTCTGGATGGCAACCCAGGGGACAGGGGCACCAATCCGGACCTGCAGAAGAAACAACTCAAGCACTCATATGGGCAGTGTCAGTAGAAGAAAGGAGGAGCTTTGAGCGGGTGCAGAAGTAGCTGGGGGCGGTATTCAACAGAGGGTGGGTGAGGCTGGGGTCGGGGGGCTTGGAGGGTATGTCCCAGTAGGAGCTCCCGTAAGCTGGGGACAACCCCCACCAGCCCAGGCCCTGTGTGGCCTGTGTGGCAGCCTTTTCCTCATATCCAAAGTGAGTAAACTGATTTCTAAGGGGTTCAAGGAACCTGTGTAAAGTCACAGAGCTTATATTTAGTTGAGTTGGGACTAATCCCAGGGCCAGACCAGCCTAAGACAATGCAATGTGCCTGTAGGAAAATGCCTGTTGGGAGGCAGGGTGGCATTTGGGAACAGCACATGCTTTGGGTGGGGGGTGGGGGGTTCTGTAGACCTAGACTCAAATCTGCGTGACTTTGGACAAGTTACTCACCTTCTCTGAGACTTGGGCTTTCTATCTGTGAAATGGGAACCGTACTACTACCTCCCACTGAATCTTACTGAGTCCCCAAGCCTGCCTGGGGTACAGCACTTGATAGGAGACTAAAAAGGACCCCTCAGCTCTCTAACATCCCCGCCTGCCCTCACCCTCTGAGCCCCAGCTTACCCAGCACGAGGAAGGACAGGACCCACTGTAGCACCGAGATTACTTGGAGCTGCTTCTCTACCTTGGACCTATTGAGCCAAGTGACAGAAAACAGGTCCTGGAGGGCGGAGAGGATGCTGGAGCCAGTGCCTGTGACAGACAGAAGGTAGATGCCAGCCTGTGCGCCCTTCCCTGCAGCTGCAGAGTACCCCACACCAGCCCACCTCCCCACCTCCCTAGACATGAGAGGGGCACAGGCCAAAGAATCAGACCGACCTGGGCTCACATCCCGGCCCTGTCACACCACAGTTTTGTAATTCTGGGCTGCTCACATGCTGCACTTGCCTCTGCCCCAGTTTCTATATATACCCAGTGGGAATGATGTCCCCCCCAACAAAGGGTCATTTTGGAGACCAAATAGGGTATCCAAAGAGGCGACGGGGAGGCTTGCCATAGTTTCCAATTCTCATTCCTCACCTCTACCCCAGTCAAACCCCTATCTTTTCCTTTATCTGGATCTAGTACAAATATTTAACCTTTGCTATCTGGGTCTGTGAGGCCAGGGACAGAGGGCCAACATCCAGTTTGTAATGTTATTTTTTCCTCCAAGTGTACTTTGAGCACCCCAATCCTTGACCCACCCCCACCCCTTTATCTCCAGGACTAATACCCTCTCCCAGGGAGCTGAGCCCTCTTGCCCTAGCCCAACACCATCAATACCACCTTCAGGGGAATTCACACTCTGAGCTTCACCTCAGTGCCCAAAGCCCAGGGCTGAGAGAGGAACTGGGCAGGAACCTCTGCTTCCCTAGAGGATCCAGCAGCCACTGAGTTTTGGGCAGCCTGGGACACTGAGAGCTGCAATTATGTTTGCTACCAAGCAAGTGCCAAGGCTATAAGTTCAGACAAGATGTGCTCAGTTAATTGGTTCTGTGGCTGTACCCCCAGGATGACGCCCTAGATTCCAGTGGCTGATGGACAGAGGGACCAGAAAGCCTAATGACTATAGGAGAGGCAGCGCTCAGGAGGAGCACGGGCGAGGTTCCTGACACAGCCCCTCTCCTTCTGGAAGCTGGGCCAGAGGACTGTGCCCCTTCAAACCCCACACGTGCTGAGCCCCAACTGCATGCCCTTCGCTCAACACATCTTCACTGACTCTGCTGGTCAAATTCCTTCACACGACCCACTCTGCAAGGCCCCTCACTGAGCCACAATCTTGTCCTGGAGGCTCTCATGACCTTTCACCCTGGCCTACAGCAGAAGTGGGAGGGAGAGGGGTTTAGGGGTTTACATGCAAGCCTTTGTATTTCTTTAAAATCTGCAGAGGAACAAAGTCACAGTGGGGTTTAGAAAGGGACATGGCACTCATCTGTTGAAAGCTAACAATCACTCTGACTTTTAGGAAGCACAGAGATAACCACCAGGACTCAAGGCAGACTTCTCAGTCCTGTTGCCCTCCCCTGGTCTCATGGAGCAGAGAGAAGGGGAAGCCAGGGGTATGGCAGAAGAGTCAGATCCCAGTGCAAACCCTGGTTCCACTCACTATGCAGGCACGACCTCAATGGCATACTGCCACATCCAAGACACGGCACATACTGGGTACTCAGGAGCAGCCATACCCGGGGTGGAGGCGGTGGTGAGTGAACTCACCAAAGCAGATGAAGAGGCTGGTCCACACAGGAACTCCAGAGGTCTGGCACATGACATTCCTCTGCTCTTAACATATATATCCAGCATCACAGCCCTTTCCACCTCCACCCTTTCTCAACACCCCCTCCTGGAGCCTGAGAGCCCTCTTGGGTCCTCTGGTCTAGTCCATCTGGACCTCTGGGGAGGCTGAGGAGAGGAGCACTGAGTTGTCCAGGGCTACCCAGCCAGGGCTGGGACCTGGATTCAGAGGACAGCAGATGCCAAATACAAAGAGCTCTACCCATGGGACACTGCAAGTCCAAGGGTGGTCTGTGCTCAGAAGTGAGGAGAGAGTCCTGGGTGAGTACAGGAGGGAGGGAAATGAGGCCAAGCACAGGCCTGAACCCCCTGTCCAAGGGACCCCCTAGCTGCTGACACTCCCTCCTAGCTATGTGGAGTGAAGGTAAGCAGGGGTCATGGCAGCTGAGGCCCTGCCCTTGGTCTGGAGCAGGCAGGGCGCCTTGGCTGCAGAGAGGATAGAATGTTCTCCAGCACCTCCCTACTCAGAGTCCACCCTGGGAGCTGTTTAGAAATGCAGGGCCCCAGCCTGGATTTACTGAACTGAGATCTGCTCAGTCCAAAGTCTCAGGTAGGGTAAGTTTGGGGTGGGGAGTTTGCAAGGAGGAGCTGGGGGCCTCCACTGTCTACCAGGCTGGAGAAAAAGGGTGATGGAAGGAAGGGCATCAGATATAATCTCATTTGACCACTTCCTACTGTGAACAGGACCGTGAAGAGTGCTTGAGGAAAGGACTCGCCGTCTAGCCTCTGCTGTTAGGTCAGGGCCAACCAACTGCACTCACAACATGGAGCTCTCCTGCTTTGGGGGTGGGGTGCACACAGCAAGTCCATGTTGGTGACATATCCCTCACTAAAACAACTGAAAAATTCTTGTTTCCTAATCCAAATCCATCTGCTATTGCAGGTCTCTTGCAATTAGATATAAAGTCAGGGTGCAGGAAATGCAGAACGTCTTGTTCAGTGGATTATCCACACAGAAGAGAGGCCTGAAAGGTTCCCATAGCCCCAGAACCAGGCTTGTTCCAGCCTCCTCGGTCTATCCTCCCTGCCCCATCCCAACTACTGTCCATAGCCCGCTCTGCAACCAAGTAGGAAATGCAAAGTCCACTGAGGAGGGGCCAGTGTTCCTTGGACGGCACAGTGTGGGGCTGCCTGGGGAGCGGGGAGGCCACTCTGTGTCCCTCGGGCCTGAGACCACTCAGCCGCCTCTTGGCCAGACCATCCCGACTGGTTGACCACAGAGCCCAATCCCAGGAGCTGGCCTGTCCATGATGCTGATCCATAGGCCCAGTGGAAGCCCCTATGGATTTAAGGAGTATCCAGTCATTGCTCCCTTCCCTAGAAAGCTGCTGCTTGCCTTGTCTACCTGATGACGCCCTGACAATGAGATAAAGCAGTTTGTCCTTCAAAACCCAAATAGGTAAGCTTCAGAGAGGTGGGCTTTCCTTCTTTGGGATTATTGACTGTAAGGCCCATGCAAGTGTGGAACTGTCTGAGGCAATCTCACCAGCCCCCACTGATCTTGGAGAGAACCTGTCAGCAGATGAAGGTGGGAGAGGCCAGCAAAAGAGAGAAATAAGAGAGGAAGGGAAGCTTCCTTTTAGGCTCCCACAGCCCCTCACCTTGTACCAGCTGCTGATTACAAGGCCACTCTCATCACATCAGGAGCTGCCCAAGGGCCTGAGTCTGATTCACCCAGTGGCCTCTCAGAGTCTGGCCGAGAGTCAACACTCAGCAAGGTTTGCCGAGCAAAACCAAGAGCACATCTCTGCTCTGACTATTCCTCAGGCCCCCATCCTCTACCTCAGCTCTCTGCAGGGCTGGGTGACCGGCAGCTTCGGAGCCTCCAATGTACTTCCTCAGGAACTCTGGTTTCTCACCAGCCCTGTGAGTTTGGCATCATCATTGCCATTTTGATGGTGGGAAAGGCTTGAGGAAATGATATAGCCAAGGTCACTTGACCAGAGGGTGGCAAAGTTGGATTCAATTCAAGACTAACTTCTAGGCCAGCATTCTGTTCCTGTGCTGGTCTCCCCAAGTTCCTTCTCTCTTCTCCCCAAAAGAAAGTGGGGAAAGGCTGGGAGGGGACAGGAGAAAATGCATGGCTTATTTTCCTCCAGAGGGGCAGGTGAGGGGCATGCATCTTGTGTAGTAAGTTAAGTGGTGGCAGGCCTGGGGGTTCTGGTCCCAGTTGTATCACTGATTCCTGTGTCTTCTTGGCCAAGTCGCTTCACCTCTCTGGGTTTTGGTTTCCCCATATATAAAATGGTGGTGGGGAGGATGACTTCTATGATCTCTTTGACTGCTTGGACCCCGGTGCCCACCCTCCTGAAGACACCACCTAGATGCTCACCACCTTGCAACAGCCCTGGTACAGTTGCTTTGCAAGTGGGAAGCAAGGCTTCAGCTGGGCACTCCCAGGTCCAGCCCTCACCACTCAGCTGTCAGCATCTCTTCTGCCTCAGTGGTGGCTGGTGTGGATGCCAGTGTTGCAATCAGATGCCAACACTGCCACTAACTTCATACCCAGCCCAACTGTCCCATAGTCCTAGGTGGGGCTGGCAGGGAGCCTCAACATTTGGCCAAATCTCAGCTCCAACCTGCTCCCCTGCTACCCCTCCCCAGCCTCTGCCAGCATACTGAACTCTGCACGCTCTCTCAGCACCAGTCCATTGAAGCCAGTTATCTACTTCCTCGGCCATCCTCCTCAGGCAGCATCTCTTAAGTTCCAAGGAGGGAACTTGATTCATTCATGTGCCCAGAGCAGTGTGCCCAGTCAGACTGACAAGAGAAGGAGCTCATAGGGGTTTACTGCATGAATGAACAAACCTGTAAGTCCCAGAGGCAGCTGAAGGCCAGGATGCTCAAGTTGCAACTGAGCTGCCAGACAGGAAGGCCTCCAGAGATGGAGCAATGGGAGGGGGAGTGAGCCTTTCTCTCCTCCTCTGAGCAGGAGTCCCCCCTAACCTTGCCATGATGAGAACAGAACCCACTTCCTACAGATGTCTTTTTCTCACGAAGGAAGATGAGATGGCAATAGAGTAACTTGACCTGTTCTATGAAGAGAAGTTTTCAGTAACCAATCCAAACAGCTGCTCCAGGGCACCACTGATTTCACCATTTATTTTACATAGCTCCTTTGTTCCTGGATTTAGAAGGGCAGAGGGAGTAGAGCTGAGAGAGAGAAGCCCAGAGAAGCTCTCTTACCCCCAGAGAAGAGCCCCCTGCCCCCATGTCTGTATGGGGCTTCCCTGTCCCACAGCATTCTCTGGGAAGGTAGACAGGCAGGGAGGGGAAGCCTCATTTCACAGAGATGGAAACTGAGGCAAAGTGAGGCCAAAAGATGTTAAACCATTTGTTTTGAGGTCATGGTCTAGAGGAGTCAGTCACGACTCAAGGCAGGCATTCGAGCTTTGAGACCCTCGCCATTTCCATGATGCCAAGCTCCTGAGGGCTGGTCCTCACTACACCAGCCAGTCCACATCCCGATCTCAGGAATACACCCCGGGGAAGGGAGGGCTGCCTCTCTGCCTCAACCATGTCCCAAGTTTCACGGGGCCATTCTCCTGCAGACTGGCTATGCAAGGAATGTGAACCCCCACCCACATGCTCCCACAAGAGCTAAGCTGAAGCTGCGCATAGCAGTAGAGCCAAAAACCTCTGGTCCCCAGCCCAGGTCGGGTATGGAATGCTTCTTTGCCCAACATCTGATAGCAAACTGACCAGGCCGCACCCAGGACTGATGAAACCAGGGTTTCCTCTCATACTGGTATGAGAGGGCAGGGTCTGAGCCCCAGTCTCCATAATCTGAGAAAGGGTGTTGGGCCAGCCCTGCCCTTGCATGGCTCTGTGACCTAGGGCAAGTCACTTAGCTTCTCTCAGCTTTAGTTTCTCATCTCCAAAGTGAGGATAAGGGGACTTCCCTGGCGGTCCAGCGGCTAAGAATCTGCCTTCCAATGCAAGGGCATAGGTCAGGGAACTAAGATTCCACCTGCCACAGGGCAACTAAGCCTGCATGCCACAATTAGAGAAAGCTCACATGCCACAGTGAACACCCGGTGCAGCCAAACAAGAGAGAAGACATAAACTGAGGATAAGGGTGGTTGGGAAGATTAAAAAAAAAAAACCGCATATAACATCCATTTGGCAACTGTTGGGTGACTGACACCTGTTGGGTGATTAGCTCTCATCACGGCATATACCACTGACCAGAGCGGGAGGGGACTGATGAGCTACTGCAATGTTTCAAGACGCATGTGACCATGAGGTTATGTGTTAAGAGGGGAGGGAGCAGAGTGGGGGCGGCTCCAAGGAGGCGGCGAGGCGTCAGCAGGGCCCAGAAGGCGAGATCTGGGAGGCAAAGAGGAGGAAAGTGGGCGCTGGGGTGGGGGCGCCGGCCAGAACAGACTCAGAGGGAGTTACAGCGAGGCAGGCCAGAGGCCAGAATGTTCAACGACCCAGGAACGGGGGTTCACATGAACCCAAGACAGACGATGGGGTCAGGGCTCAAGCGGCCAAAAGCGGTCTCCTGGAGGACATGGGTGGGGAGGGATGAGCCTGGAGCACTTTTGAGGTGCCCGATAACTGTTGTCAGCCCCTGGGGAAAGAGCAGTGGACATAGCAGGTTGAGTCTCACCTGTTAGGGGCTTAGATTCTGCTGAGGGAGAGACAAAGCACCTACACACAAAGGTAGGGTGTAACGTCAGGCAGTGAGGAGAGCCATGAGGAAACAAAATTTGGGGCAATCAGCTAGAGGGGGAGACAAGAGGGTCCTCAGCCCTGAGGAGAGGAAGCCCTGAGCAAGGCTGACTTCCCTCCACGTGGAGGTGGGGGCACACGGGACATTCCCAGGTCAGGCCTCCGGGCGGCCCACACTGCGTCCCTACTCTCCTTTGCTACTGGCATCCTGGGAAGCGGCTCACCAGCCTAGAGAAGCTAAGGAAGATGGGCGTCCAGAGAACCTGGGCTCCAACTTGCAGGAGTGTAGCCCTGGTGAGTCACTTCCTATGCAAGCCTCAGTTTCCTCATCTGTCCAGTGAGGCTAATACCCACCTCGCTAGATTCTTGTGAGAATTAAACAATAAACAGAAGCATCATAAAAAGTCAAGACCTGTGTGTATGCAGGATAATTACCAAGTAAGCCTGGGTTTCCTCGCCTGACTTATGGGTGTAATAACCCCTGTCCTGTCTTGGAGCAGAGGCGCTGGCATCAGTACACTTAGGATTCAAACCCTGGCTCTATCATTTACAGTGAGACCCTGAAGGTCATTTCCCCATCTAAGACTCAGCGTCCTCCTTCGCTGGGATGTAGCAGTTGTTGGGAGGAATCCAAACAACCTATGGAAAAGAGACAAACAGCATGTGGCATGTCTGTTAGAGAGCTAGAAAGCTGCCAGTGAGGTCGCAGAGATGTGGACAGCTGCCAGGGGCTCCTGAGTGGGGACGTCATCCTGCTCACATCCCCCAGCTTCAAGGATGCCACATGTGGGCCCAGCCAGACCAAAGCTCTGCCCTGGTCCAGCAGCCTCCAAGTGGACAGTGAGGAAGTTGCCCAAAGCTTCTGCAAAGGGCCAGGCATGAGGCTGCATCGAGGCAGAGAGATGGACATTCTGACTCCCAGGACACCCCTTGAGGTCCAGGAAGCCAGGCCAAGTGCCAAATAAATGCCACATCTTCAAGGCTAGGGGCGAAAATGCAAGATTTTAGAGGGAGGCAGGGAAGGGTGGAGGCTGAACGTTAATATTCATTCAGCAAGTACTTTCCAAGTAGCCTTTACAGGCCAGGCTAGGTGTTGCCCTAGGATAGGAACTGCTAGCCCCTGCCTCTCCTCTGTTTCTTGGGCTTCTGTGGGAGGCAGAGCTCTGCCCTGGGGCTGCCCACTTCAGCTATGGCTGGGGGAGACAGGGCTGTGAACAATCAGGCACAGAGGGTAGGTCATGGCTGAGGAGTCCACAAGAGGTGCCCAACTGGCCCGGAGGATGCTCTCAGGGCTGCGTCAGGTGAGAGGTAGAGGATGAGTAAGTTTGCCAGGCTGACAGAAGGGAAGCACAGGGCCAGGAACCCAGGTCCTGGAGTCCAGCAGACAGCACTGGCAAAGGACTGGAAGGGAGAAAGGGCACAAGGTTAAGGAATTAACTGCAAGTCGTTCAACCAGGCCATGTGAATGGGCGAGGCTAGTCGAGAATGTGCAGGGGGAGCCATGGAGGGCTGGAAATGCCAGGCCGAGGAGTCCCAAGAACACAGATGACTGACCAGGCTCCACCCTGACAGCAGGGAAGATTGCTGCCCACTCCTCCCATGACCTCCACCAACTTCCGAAGGTGTAAGGGCTCTGAAGCAACTCACCAGCTGTTCACCTGATCCCAATACGCTGGTGATTTCTTCTCTTGAAAGACTAATAATCTCCCCTTTAAGGGTTAGGTGTTTAATTAGGTAATCCTAAAGAAAATTAAGTGTCCTTAAAGCAGGGCTCACTGGGACATCTGACCCAAATGGGAAGCCGATACACACTGCTGTGGTTGGTGTGCTCGCTGGGAAGCTCCTGGCTTGCCCATCAGGACCCTGCAGAACTCAGTGGATTCCTCAGTCAGTCCTCAGGGCCCCCCACAGAGCATCCTGGCAGGAAGCCAGGCATCCTAAGTATCTACAGATACACTGGGATTTGGGGCCTCCTCCTCTCCTCTCTAGGTTTCCCAATGGCATTCATTAGGGGTTTGTGTTAGATTAGTTGAAATCTAAGGTCTTGACAGCTTAGATTGACTAATGAATAATCCAGGCCTCTGGAGCAGCTCAAGGAGGGGCTTGTATCCCCCTAAAGAAACTACAGGCCCCTCCTTGAGCTGCTCCAGAGGCCTGGATTTTCAAGTATTGGTTTTCATGCAGTAGGGTAGGGTCCTGGGAGGTGAGGTCAAGGAAGTGGGGTTCTTAGAACGCCATGTTCCTGAGACTTCGAAACTGCGACTGGGACCCTGGAGGTGACTGCTGAGGACCCCAAAGCTCTGCTTTCACTATCCCCATCTTCTGACACATTAAAAGAATAGCTACTGAAGTGGGAGGGGTTGCCATGGCAACACTACTAGCTTGCGGGTATGTCACAACCAAGGAGTCCTCAAAATAGGCCCTTATCACGGTACATGAGCAAGTGTGGGGAGCTAGGTTTTCTCAGGCATGTACCTGGGCCCATTTAGGACAAGAGCCCATTTTCACAAGGACAAGTTGAGGACACGAATGAGGAGGAGGTTGGCCCCTGGATCCCATAGCAGTCTGGGGCATGATTAAAATCACATTTCTGCAGCAGAGCTGGAATGAACTCAGGCGAGCTGCCTTATGCAGCCCTCCTTACTGTACAGATGAGGCTGAGGCCCTAAGAGGGAGCGTCATGCCCAAGGTCACATAGGAAGCAGATGCAGAGTGAGCCTTCTGGCCTCTAGATCTGCTCTAATAGTAAAGTAAATTCACATTCCTTGCTTCTGTCAATTTGCCCAAAGGGTGTGTGGCTTCAGCTTCCTTGGGTCTGTACCATAACCTGGGCAGATATTGTCATCATGCATTTGTTCACTTTACAGATGAGGAGACTGAGACTCCTAGCCCCAAGCCCTCAAAACTGCCAGTAGCAGCTCCAGACCCAGGAGGTTCCAGAAGTGGTACAGGCCAAGAAACTGCCTGCACCAGGCTCCTTTCCCAGCTCTCAAATCTCCACCAACAACCCATGCAAAGTGCATAGGCAAGCCAGCCCCTGCCTGGATACAGCATCTTCTGTCTCCCTTATCTCTCAGCACACTGGGACCTCAGCTCAGGTTAGTAGCCCAGAGGTCCTGCCATCAGACTTTCCCTCCCACCCAAATCTCACGCCTCTATTTATGCTGGTCCCTCTACCTGAAGGTTCTTGATAGTCTCTGAACCAGTAACACTGAACCAGTAACACTGGTTCATTTTTCAATATCCGGATTGACTGTCACCTCTTCCAGGAAGCCTTCCCTGACGCCAGGATGATTTAGCTGCCAAACCCTCACTTCCAGGCCTCCTCAGTTCCCCATGCTTCCTCCCCCGTCACTGCGTGGATCACTGTGCGCTGTCATCCCCCTAGTCTCATTTCCTCAAAGGCAGGGACCAGGGATTGACATGTGTGTGGCAGTCTGACACACACAGGTGATCCACCAATAAACTGAAGGGCCTACACCCGAGTCCCCACTGTAAGAAGCCTTCCTGGATGCCCCAGGCAGTCTGCCGCTCGTCACAGTGTTGGTGGCTGTTGTATCACATAAAATGAGTGACAAGGACTAACAGGCGAGTCACAAGTTAGTTTACAAAGCACTTTCCATTCGTGTTAACCTAAACCCTTGCATCCTTAGTCTTAGAGTTTCTGATCCTATCTTCCACTGAGGGGGAATGAGATCCTCAGAGGAGAAGAGAGACACCCAGCCAGGTCCTTGAGGGGAGCCAGGGCTGAAATCCTCACTCTTTGGCTCCTAAGCCCTGGAAGCAACAAGGGGGACTGTGGTGAGCTCCCCCTGCCCCCAGCGATCAGCCCTGCAGCCAGCTCCTCGAGACCGTGGAGCCTCCAGAGCAAGGAACAGCTGCAGGCCCAGCACCTAGCACAGGTGGATACAGAGGAGGCCTGAGCAAGCACTGGGGACTCGCACTGAAGCAAAAAGCAGGGCTTCTTGCCAAGAGGAAGGAGCAGTGCTTGGGAGGGCTGAAGTCCCATTAATGATTCATTCATTCAGCAAATATTTACTGAGCACCTACTATACTCCAGGCACTGTGCTCAATGCTGGGACAAACACCGAGGGAGACAGACAGAGGTCCTGTTTCCAAGGGGCTGACATTCTTCTGGGGCAGACCATCACCCAAACAGAAAAGTACACCTAAGAACCTAGCTAATGAGAAGGGCTATAAAAAATACAACAGGACAGAACCATTCTCCAGATGGTATGGTCAGAAAAGGCCTCCGAGAGGAGACTGAATGCTTGAAAGGCAGCCAATGCAACGGCCCTGAGGTAGGACTGAACTGACCGGAATCCCGGGGGAACAGGAAGACCCCAGCCGTTCTAGAGCAGGGCATGGAAGCAGAGGAGTGATCACAGGGGGCTCCACAGCCACAAGGAAGAGTTTGGAAGGTTTGGAATACAATGAAGGCAACTGGCTGTTCCCCTGGCCTCAGAGTTCCAGGGTTCATGGTGCATCTACTCATCAAGGCAAGTTGGGACATCTTGAAAATCCACGAGAAGGGGTGATCTGCCAGCCCCATCATGGTCCCAGAAAAACCTTCATTCAGTCAGGAAATGAGCACCTGCAGTGGCCAGAACCCTGCACTCGGCCCTTCATGGCTTCACCACACTTCTCTCTTAGTTTAAGGCAGCCAGTGACTGGGAGGTGGATCTGGGTTCTAACCCTGGCTTTGATAACCCTGGTCTAGTCTCTTCTCTCCGGGGCCCTCAGTGTTCCATCTGTAATGTGAGAGCTGCCCCTGACCCAGCACTGCCAGAGAGCTGTGATTTTATGACTCAAGTACCTGCTGCAGATCTCAGGGGTGGGAGGATGGGGGTGGGGCAGGATTTCCACAGTGGCCACTGAGTCACCAAGTCTGCTAATAAAATACTACTCTTGGCCCTCCTTTCCCAGCTCAGAAGAGCCCTAAGTAGCACAGATAACCCCAAAGTGGCATTTGTGCATTTGGGGAAGTGGTGTAGGCCGGGGGAAGCTATATAGAATTGGGGGAAGGGGAATATGAAAACCATGTTCTCATCCTACGATTGAGAGTTAGGTATCAACCCTCCAACAATCCAGCCTCTTAGTTTCACCTCCTGCTAAGCTCCTGCTTGCACACTCCCAGTGATGGGGAGCTCCACCCCACCCACACCAAACCTGCTGCAGTGGCTGTCAGAAAGCATTCCTCCATTATATCAAATCTGCACCCCCTACCTCCTGAAATTCCAGCCCTGTTCCTGGCCTTGCTTTTGGGGGGCCGCGCAGAACAAATCAGTTCAGAATTTTACTGAAGCTGCCACCATTTCATGCTGGGTCCTGTGGTGAACCCTGGGTATACAGGCAGGCATCAGAGGGCTGATCAGAAGAGCCTTAAATCCAGGGGCAAAAGTAAAATGCAAATAGGAATAACTCTGCATCTTCCACCCCTGGCACAGGTAAATCCTTCAGATATTAGAAAATACCAACAGAGACTCCTGTCTCCCACACAAATTCCCAGCACACATGCAGCGCACACCCACCCCCACAGCTGGCTTTTTTTTTTTTTTTTGCCCAGGAAACCAGACACCAAGGTATCTATTTCAATCTCACCCATCACAGGTCTTCCCTTGACAGAAGCCATGGTCTCCCCTTAAATATCACCACTGACAAAGTGTTCATCACCTCCCAACAACGAGACTTTATTGGTAAAAACCAGGCCACTGGGGAGTGTCTTCAAAGACCAAGGATGTAGAAAGCAGGTCTAATGGAGATGCCAGATAACGCAAGATTTGCTTCAGCTCCCTCCCTTCCCCACCCAGTCTTTCACCAAAGAGAACCCTAGACAGCTAAAGTGATTGGTTTGCATTTCATGCCAGCTCTTGCTACAGCCCATGATGGAATTGTCTGCAGCCAGTTTTTTTTTTTTTTTTAATGTTTTCAAGACCTAATTAAACATGGAGACATGCTCCTGAAAGGACAGTAAGTGACTTGGTCAAAATCACTCACTGGAAGTCCTCCTGAATAACAAATTCTAGGTCAAAAACGAGGAAGTCAGGGTCACCTGCTCCTGGAAGATACAACTCACCTCTGTGGATAGCAGAGATGAGGGAAGGGCATCTCCAGGAAGGCCCACCCTCAGAGAGAGCATCCCAATCTCATTGCCCGGAGACAAAAGCACTTTTAAACCATGAGCATGGGTAGGGTCCTTCCTTCCCTGTTATGGGCATTAAATGGCACAGTGAATGGACAAGCACTTTTAAGTGAGAGCAGAGACTGTCAGAGGCTATCGGGCCGGGTGCACGGGACAGCTCAGGCTGCATGTACCCCAAGATGCCAACAGCAGCTAGGTACCTCTCCAAGGGCAGTGAGTGGCACTCAGACCAAGAGGGGCAGATAATCACACCAACAGCCACAGAGGGAAAAGGGCCAATGCCTAGGACACAGTTAAACTGCGGTACAGCTCAAGGTGGTTACCCAGCAGCCCCGAGAATATTGTAAGTGATTTGGAGTAACAGAAGGAAATACTCTAGATTTAACATCAAGAGGGAGAAAACAGGGTTTAGAACGATATCTGCATCATGCCCTCAATCTTACCTAAATGATGTGTATAAATAAAATTATAATGAAATATACTAAAATGCTATTAGGAAGCTATCTTTGGATAGTCAATTAACCAGGAGCTTTACATTTTCTTCCTGTTTTTCCAATTTTTCCAAATCCAATGATTTGTATGTTTTGTTTTTATAATGAAGGGGTTGGAGTAAGCTATTGTTAGTTACTAAAGAAAAATCCTAAGTAGGAGAGGTTCAGCAAGCTGAATTAAGACTTTAGGTGGAGGGAGGGAGGACTCAAGCAAGACAGACCAGGGCAGCTGTGAGGATGTCCCAGAGTCTCCTGGATTTGTATTTAATCCCCTGGCCAAGGCCCTGTTAGGGAAACCTTGGGCAGGTCATGCCTCCTCCCACCTCAGTTTCTCCAAGTATAGGTGAGAGGTGCGGGACATGGAAGGGATGCTCTTCCTTGAGCAGGAAAAGCTGTGGAGTTTGATCTCAACTCTGCCCCTGATTCAGAGAGGACCTCAATTCCACATGGTGGAACAAGCAGCACAGACCACACTGAAGGGCACCCAGGGTCCCCTTGTCCTATCTTCTAAGCATTCCAGGCTCACAGTCGCTGCTGAGTGGGCTCCCAAGCCTGGGCTGGGTAGGGGACAAAGGACAGTGTGGGCACAGCTGTCCCAGCCAGGCATGTTCCCAGTCTAGTGGCCTGCCCCATCCAGTTCCTCACAGCTTGATCCACCAGGTAAGGAGGGATGGAGGGAACTGCCAGGGGCCAGGAGCAGTGCTGGGGGGCTGGAGAGTTCTCAGGTAACATCCTATCTCACAGGCTGGAAAAAAAGAAGTGATGTAACAGAAGTCCCCCAAATTGATGAGTGCTAAGGTGGAGAATGCGCCCACATGACTACCATGCCAAGTGGCCTGGATCAGACCATTATTCTAACCTCATCTCAGACCCAGATGAGCAGGGGGTAAGAATCGGGGTGTTGGTCGGGGAGGGGGCCGCAAGCCTTCCCAAAAGAAAAGAAAGGGGTAGGGACCTCAGCCCCCAGAGCGGCCCGCCCTCCAGCAACAAACTCCCACTATACCAACACATTCCTGCCTACCTTGGAGCCCTTCATCACCTCCTTTCCTGAAAGCCCTCTCGCAGCTGCATGGCCCAAGGAGGAAGACGGGAAAGCCCTGCAGACCCTGGGCTGTGACAGTTCATCTCCCAGACCCTTAGTCCCGCTCCCAGAGGCCTCGGGGGCAGCATGGGTTCTCAGTCAGAGCCCTCGCTCAGGGCAGCCGGGCCCGATGCTCACCTCGCAGGACCCCGGAGTAGGCGGCTATGAGGGTCTTCATGACGAAGCCTGTACAGGTCGGGGCCCCGCGGGAAGCCGCCAGACCCCGCTCCCCTGGCCCATGCCCCGGCCGCCGCGGCCAGGGCTTCGCGCCGAGCAGGGAGCGCGGGGACCGCTACGGCCGGGGGTGCGGAGGCGCGGGCCGCCAGACGGGCCGGAGCACCGGCGGAAAGCGGAGCCTTGGCCACGGCCACGGCCACTGCGCCCGCGGCTCCGAGCGCGGCACTTTGTAACCTCACAAGGGGGCGGGACCGACGCGGCAGGGGCGGGGCCGGCCGTTCCAACCACGGCAGCCTCAGCTCCGTGGGGGTGGCTGAGCGCCGGGCTCGGCCGGGCGCCGGAGGGCTGTAGGGGGCCCCCTGCTCCTCACGGCTGCGCCGCCCGCGGCGCGGGGTCCTCCTCGTGAGGGGCTTGCCAGGTTATTCCTGCTGCTCCCTGTGCCCGCCCCTAGCCGCTCCCCCGCGGCGGTTGGTGCAGCCCGGCAGCAGGAACGTGGGCCGGGAGGCCCGGCACGTGCGGGCCTGGCGGGGGCAGGCGGGGGTTTGTGTTTTCCGTTCCTCAGGGCTTCGCTTTGGCTACAGATGCCGAGGTCCCGCCTCTGATTGGTGGTTGGGACGGAATTAGTTAGGTAGGGTCGGGCTCCTAAACCCCTCAAGTTGCCTCTACCTTTCCGTCTAAACCTCACAGAGCGTGTATAATGTATACTGCTGCGTGCTGGGGACCCAAACCAGTCAATCCTGGCCCTGCCCTGGGAGGTGCTCTCCTTGGTGAGAGGTGATCGCACACTGAAGCTGGCAGCAATGCTAGGCCAAGAGAGAAATCTCTGGCTATAGATCCAGAGGAGAGAGGTCCTTTTCTTGGACTGGGGGCTGGGAACTGGAGGCTGGATGCACTTCCCAGAGAGATTATTGCACAACAGAGATGGAATCAAATAGACCCGAAGCCAGTTCTGGCCCTCCCTTTCTTGAACCTCAGTTTCCATCTCTGTACAATAGGAAGAATAACACTTATTTTGTGAGGTGCTTTGAGAACTAAATGAGGTAAAAATTTTAAAGTTAAAAAATAGCCTAATATAGTACCAGGCACATAGAAAGTTTTCCAAAATTATTTTTGTTGCCCTTTGATAAGTAGTTTTGTAGAGGGTGTGAGGGTAAGGTGTAAACTCTTAGAAAAGGCAGCATGCTTGGGGCAGGGTTAGGGTACCTGGAGTGGCTAGAGCTCAGACAGCTATGGGAAATGATGCTGGGGCTAGATCTTAGGAAGGTTCTTGACTGCTACCCTTGAGACATCAGGGTGGGGATAGCTTTGAATGGGGAAATGAGTGTTTATATGTCTTTAAGAGTCCTCCAGCCAAAGTGTGGGGAGAGACTGGGGGCCAGGACGGCTATGAGGAAGCTGCAGGAGGGACCCAGGTGAGAGAGAACCATTCCTGATCTCGGATGGTGGTGGAAGGATGGAGGGAAGGCCTGGTCCGGAGAGAAGTGCAGGAGGAGGGGAGATCGACTGGAATGCACTGGAATGACTTACTGCACGTGGATGGTAAGAGCAGGTGTAAGGGCAACAAGCCTGTCAGTGAAAAGACGGACTCCTTGGGGTCAGCTTGAGGAAGCTAGGTGTGGGCTCACAGCATAAGATGAGAGGGAATCTCTGCTGCTGAGGTCTTTACCAGAAGACCTTGTCAGAAGTCTTGTCAGAAGTCACAGTGCCCGCACAGCATGTGACAAATGCCACTGATGGGACCTAGAAACCCTGCCATTTGTTCAGCCTATTCAAGGTTACAGGAATAACCTTGAGAAAAAAGTCATGGAACCCTAAGGCTTGAGTTGTCTAAGAATAGAAAGAAAAGCATTCCAGGTAGAGAGAGCAAGCAGGTGGTGAGGCTCTGATGCTGAAAAGAGCTTGGTACCTTTCAGGAAACTGAGGGAAAGCTAGCAGCTTTCAGGTTTGTGGGAGACATAGGGGTTAGCGAAGGCTGGGAGGTTGGATCGGATGTGGTGGATTTCTGGGGAAAGAGCAGTGCAGCAAGGTGGATGCTAAAGATGCTGTGAATCCTTCAATCCTCACCCCAGCGGTGTTTTGGGTCCCTTTGGAGGCAAGACTCCTACTGGCCTGGAGGTACCCCAAGTCAGTGTGTGGCCTGTGCCTGCTCCAGAAAAGTCTCCTGTGGAGGAGGCATCGGGCTGGAACACGTGGCCCACCCAGCTCCCTCAGTATGGTCTAAGGGGCAGAGTGTGGGCTGGGAGGAAGGAGGTCTGCATGCTGGCCTTTCTTGTCCCACCGACTTGCAGCAATTCCTTGGGCAAGTCACCTTGCCAGCCCTGGTTTTAGTTTCTGCATCCTGAAATGTAGGTGGCAGTTCTTAGCTCGCTAACTGCCCTTGAGTATTTGAGGATCAAATGAAATCACAGGATGTAAAATGGTGCCACCACTATGTTAGGAAAGTAAGCTACCGAAATGGCGAGACTTTGGATCAAGATGAAAGCCCCTCCAGGTTCATCTACTTCAGCACAATTTTTCCTATACACTTTCCTGGGCCTGGCTGTCACTGGGACACAGAAGGTAATCAGACACAGTCCTTGCCTTCGAGGAGCCCTAGCCCAGAGATATGTCCCAAAACCAATGGTTGCAGCAAGACGGCCAGGCTGTGGTGCAGGGACATGTGGGAGGCTGTGCCGAGCTCAGTCCTTTCTCCTGCGCTGTCACCATCGCCGTGAGCCAGGAGCTTTCCCAGGATCGTCAGGAGTACCATCACTCTGTGCCCAGTGCAGGCCTGGCTCAGGTTTGTGGCTCAGTCAGCAGCGGACTGACCAGTGAGTAAGTACAACAGAGTCATGGACAAAGTGCCATGAGCGGGGTGGGGTGTCAAAGGAGGGAATGGTGATTAAGAAGGCTGAGAGATGATGACATTTGCTGCTGGGCCTGAGTCGAGGAGGACAGTTCTGCCTAGCAGAGAGGAAGGAGAAGGCCTTTGGGCAGAGGCTACAGCCTGAAACAGAGGCTTGGAGGTGGGAACCATGAGCACCCTGATTGGTTGGAGGAAGGATGCTGGAAAGGGGATGCAGGCAGGGAGGAGCAGGAGATAAGGCTGGAGAGATTGACTGGACCAGATTTGAGGAGTCTTATAATCCCACCTGAACTTCATCCTTGGGACCAGACCAAAGAAGGGCTATGAGCAGAGCACCTGGATTAGACTGGAAGGCTAGGATGATCAGGTGCGTGGGTGGTGTGGGGACTTGGGCTAAGGCAATAAAACTAGGACCAGTTTGGGTCCTTTGCACACATGAGAATGTTCACCAAAGGATGCTAAGGCAAGTCTGAGGGCTGAGAAGGGCAGTCACTTCCTTCTGGGTCATCTCACAGAGTGACAACTCCTTCCCAACGGCCCTCAGCTGCCATGCCCAAGGCACCTGCGTAAGCAGCTTAGTCTGCTTTGACTTGGATAGAAAACCAGACCCAGCATTAGAGTAGCCAGAGAGGATGTGTCTTGGCAGCTTTCTGTGTCCTGGGACTATTCTTTGCTGCGCCAGGTGAGTATGAGGGCCTCATACCAGGCACTGACTTCCCCTGGCCCCTCCCCACACATCCTAGCATCCCTCGGGCCCTGTCCTCATGGCCTGCCCTGCTGCTCCTGCCGATGTGTGGGCAGGGTGCCTCCAGGACTTGGGTCACCTTTCCTTCCTCATTTCCCATCCCAGTGCTTTTCCCAAGGTGCTTTGGCCAAACCCCAGAGGGAGAGGTCAAATCAAGCCACAAGTCCCAGTTTGACTAGGGTTGTAGTTGTTCTTCAGTCGCTAAGTCATGTCCGACTCTCTGCACTGCAGCATGCCAGGCTCGTCTGTCCTCAACTATCTCCCCCAGCATTTGTGCAAATTCATGCCCGTTGAGTCAGTGATGCTGTCGAACCATGTGACCAGGGTGGGCTTCCCCAAAGGTAGTACGTCCCACCCCCTCTTTAGTCACCAGGGCTGTGCTGCCATTAGGAATTATGGGTGCAGTTTTATGGTTTCTGAGGGGATAAATATGGGCTCCTCTGAGTCCCGTAGCAGTGATGGCAGCCTCAGCCCCTCCATTGCACAGAGGAGGTGAGTGGCTGGTCTGCAAGGCAGAGAGGACACCTGTCCTAAGAGAGGCACAGGGCGAAAGGCAGAAACAAACGCTTACAAGCGCTCTGCTCCAGGCAGGCCCTGGCCTGTGGGAGCTCACCCAGTTCATGTGGGACCATCCCTGCTGGGGGTGATTATCACTCCGCTTTGTGAATGAGGTGCAGGGAGGTAACGGGACTTGTCCAAAATGAGACAGTGAATAAATAGCAAAGCTGGGATTCACATCCAAGACTTCCTGAGCCACAAGCCCACATGATTTCTCAGCTTCACAAGGCTCGGCGGGGGAGGTGGCGAGGGACTATCCCTAACCCTGGAACTGTTTGATGAAAGGAAATTCCCAAACTTTTCCTCCTTAAGCTCTCATAGGCCTGTGAGTTTGATCCCATTTTGCAGTTGGGAAAACTCAGGCTCAGAGACTCCAAGAGTGTGCCAGATGTCAGAGCTGGGGCTGGGATTTGAGCCAGTTCTCATAGCCCAAGGCTAGTGCTTGTCTGGGTCAAACTCATTTCCAGTGCTGGGCTCACTTGGAAGGTTGAAGGACAGAGGTGATGGCACGGGGAGGGGGCCTGGCATGGCCCTGTGGTCTGTGCCACATGCCACCCTCCTCCTCCTTCCCCATCCAGGAATTTTCCAGGCAAGATTGCTTTGGGGCATGGAGCTCCTTCCCTCCTGGGACTTTCTCCTTCCCCTTCTAAACCCCTGTCATGCCCCGTCTGTGTGATTTTCACCACAGGCTTCTAGGTCTTCAGGGGCCACATGGTGTACAGTCTCTGGTACCAGGCTAAGGAGTCTTCACTTTGTCCTCAGAGAAATGGGGAGCCATAAAGTGTTTTAGCAGGGATGACATATGGTCAGTTTGGGCTTTAGAAGGATCAGTGTTCAGGTAAGGACACCTTCTGTGTCACCTGCGTGGTACCCTTCCTATCTCTGCCTTGTATCAGTTGGGGTCCCCATGGGAAACAGTATATCTGTAATAGGGCAATTTGAGGGAATTTTAATACAAAGACTGTCTTCAAAGATGTAGCCAAGATATAGGGAAAAAATCTAGGTGTGGTGAGGCACCCCAAGGCCAGTGATGTTGTGGGAGCATGTGGCCTGAAGGGCAAAGGGAGGAGGCCAGGTGGGGTGGGAGGTGTGTGCTGAGGGCTGCCTGATGGAAGCTGTGGCATAGATAACCTGTAGTGATCTAGCAAGGTCACTCTCTGCCCCTTCCTCCCTCCCATCTGCTGCCAGGACTTCCCAATGAGCAGAGGGTGAATGAGCCCAGTGATGCAGTCTAAGCAGAGACTCTTGGCAGAGTTTAGGGTGGAGAGAGGTGCAGGGTTGGTCTGGAGGTTAATGGCCCTAGGAGGGCCCTCTCCACACCAGTGTCCCCATCAGATCCCTAGCTTCTTTCTCTCAGAGCATCTGCAACTCTTAGTGTCTATGCACCTGTCCTGCCCAGGAGATGCTACTTGAGGGAAAAGATGGAATCAGTGGGCTCTCTGTGTCTCAGTACCCAGCACTGGGCCTGGCCCACAGGAGGGACTTGACTAAGATTGGAAGGAAGAAAGAAGGAAGAAAGGAGGAAAGGAGAGAGGGAGGGGAAGGAAGGAGAGGTGATAGGGATGCAGGCAGAGCTAAAGTAGTGGTGGATGAGATGTTAAGAGGGAAGTCTGGGGAGATGGTGAGCCCTTAGAATCTCTAAGGCTTGGTGACATGGAGGTGGGGCTGAAGCACAAAGAGATGCTTGAAGATAACTTTAGGTTTCAGACCAGAACCTGGAAGCACTGACCTCTACTCTAAGGCAGACCTGGGGGAGGGGGCTCAGTAGTGGCCTTTGGCCCTCTCTTGTGGGACAAGTCTAGCCAACTAGAGAGGAGTAGGCCTGAGACCCTTGGGAACCAGCCTTCAGAATAGCTCCTGCCCCATTTTAGCATGCCTGTTGCAATACGTACAGGAAGTGCCCCTTACAAACTTACAGACTTTCTGTAAGTTGAGTAAGTTTCTTACTCAACTCTCCTAGGACCATTTTTTCCCTGCAGGGAAGGGGTGGGAGGTAAATCTTCCCACACTGAGAGTTCCTCATGAATGCTTTTCCATCCATCCCTTTGTCTGGTCCACCTTTCTGGAGACCCTCCTAGCCCTGTGCTGATCTGGGGGGTGCAGTCCTTGCTCTCTGGGAACCTGCGTTCTGGGGGAAGAAATAGACACATTAAAAGGCAATTACTCTGTGTGGTGATGGATGCTAACTAGACTCACTGTGGTGATTATTTCACAATATACACAGTTATTATCGAATTGTATTGTGTACTTGAAACAAGTATATTATATGTCAATTATATTTTTTAAAAAGGCAATTGCTTCTCAGTAGTTTTCCCAGCTTTCCATAGCAGTGAAATCCTTTCTTCAAATGCAGCCTTGTTCTGAAGCCCACAAGGTGACACAGATGACGTGTGATTGTTACATATTGTGTTCAGGCTTCAGTGATCCATCCAAATGGGAATAAGTAAGGTATCTCCTTCCTGGGGTTGTTAAGGACTAAAAGAATGAACACAGTGCCCAGCACAGGGCCAAGCATCTAGTACTTGACAAATGTTATCAAACAGAAGTGTTATGATTGAAAACATGGATTGGGAGGACAGATTTGCCTGGAGATGGAGCAGTCTGTCCAAAGGGCTTTGAGCAAACATACTGGAGGGGTGAAGTGTAAAATGCACCAAGAAATCAGTGGAACTAGAGGAGGACTCGAGGAATGACAAAGAGACAGGCATCCCAGCATGGAGATGAAAAACCTCCAGGGGAAAAGCACAATGTAACCAAGAGTCCCAGATAGCAGAGGCCCAGTAACAGCAGCCTTAGTCAGAGGAACCTGGAAATGTGGTGTGCTTGACCTAGCTAGTGCGTGACTTATCTTTCTAAGCAAAGCTCAGTGCAGGCATAGAGATGGTTGAGATTCAACCCCGCTCTCACAAAAGCAAGCTCTCAGAGAATTTGTAATCCAGGAAGTCACTCTGGCACAAACAGCTGCAATTTAGGGAGGAAGTTGGAGGATCAATGAAAGGGGGTTTGGGTGAATCAGGAACACTTCCTCGAGGAGGGTACAGTTGCACTGGGCTGGATCTACCTAAATACACCACTGTGCTACACTCTGCTGCAGGAATTCTCAAACTTGCTTGTGTATCGGGATCACCTGGAGGATTTGGTCAAACACAGCTTGCTGGGTACCTCCCCCAGAGCTCTGATTCAGTAGAGTTTGCATTGCTGACAAGTTCCTGAGTAGATGTTAACACTGCTGCTTTGAAGCCTGCTCTCAGAATCCCTGTTGAACTGCTTTGTACTGAGGAGATGACAGTGCACCTCAGAGAAACTGCAGGAGGAATCTGTCTTCTCTGGGAGGTGATGGGAGGTGATGTTCAGCTGAAAAAGCGTTAGGAGACTGGAGGTAGGGTGGAGCAGTCCTTATTTTTCCAAAAGAAGCAGCAGCAGATTTCATGAATTACAGCACATAGTTGTTGTTCAGTTGCTAAGTCTTGTCTGACTCTTTGTGACCCCATGTCTGCAGCACGCCAGGCTTCCTTGTCCTTCACTGTCTCCCAGAATTTGCTCAGACTCATGTCTGTTGAGTCAGTGATGCCATCCAACCATCTCATCCTCTGCTGCTCCATTCTCCTTTTGCCTTCAATCTTTCCCAGCCTCAGGGTCTTTCCCAGTGAAGCAGCTCTTCACATCAGGTGGCCAGATTATTGGAACTTCAGCTTCAGCATCAGTCCTTGCAATGAATATTCAAGGTTGATTTCCTGAAAATAACAGATAGTAACATGTGCTAAACTTCAGTGAGTTTTTATTGTCTGCCAGTTCTGATTCTAGATACATTACATGTGTGGATTTATTGAAGCCTCACAATAACCCTATGGAATAGACCGTACTATAATTTGTCCCATTTTACAGTTGAATAAATGGAGGCCAAAAGGGTTTAAAAACTTGCCCAGAATCACAAAGCTAGTGGCAGAGCCAGGATTTAAGTCCAGGTGTTCTGGCTTCAGAGCCCATGTTCTTTAATAGGTGCAATTTCCAACTGGTTCTGAGATCAATGGTATAAACTGCATACGTTAAAGGGTGACCCTTGAGAGAAGGAAGCATTGGTTATCAGGAACTTGAGGTTGAGTCATCAAAAAGGAGTGATATTAATTGCACCAGTTTCCTCTCTGATGACTTCACTGGAGCCCCAAGCTGGCCTAGGCCTGGGTCCTTGGGTGTCAGCCTAGTTCATGAGCGCAGGATGATTTGCATGCCAGCATGGGCCTGACCAGGCAGAAATAGCTGATCCAGATGAGAGCTAGGCCTTGGGCAAGGTTTCCTGGCAGCTCCAGGCTCCACTCTCATGCTGGCTTTGTGGGGTTTTAAAATCAGCAACCTGTGCAAAGATTTTGACACAGCATGCAGGAGGCAAAGAAGGGTTTACATAGCTTCTCTGGTGGCTCAGTAGTAAAGAATCCACCTGCCAATGCAGGAGATGTGGGTTCAATCTGTAGGTCAGGAAGATCCCCTAGAGAATGAAAGGGCACCCCACTCCAGTATTCTTGCCTAAGATAACCCATGGACAGAGGAGCTTGGCGGGCTACAGTCCATAGGGTTGCAAAAGAGTTGGACACGACTTGGTGACTAAATAACAAAAGCAAGATTAGAAGACCCTGAAAGCCAGCAGAAGAGGGTTGAATCTGACAGGATAATGTTGAAGAGGAAGAAATATAGTCAGGCACCGGCTGAATGCATCTCACCTCCTTCTTTGGTATTCATGGCCTTCCCCAGGTTTTGGGGTTTGGTGGGTCATGAAACTGAGTAGGGTTGGGATTTCTGGTTAGGCTGACCCTGTGTGGGATTATGCACACATTCATGGGTGTGTTTAGAATCCTACACACAGATACCTCTATCCTCAACAAACAGGACATTCCCTGCTGCCCTAGGCCACACTGAACTCTTCACTGGTCCTGCACCTCCAGCCTTGAGCTCCACATCAACCCCTGAAATGATCTTTGGGAAACACTGTCCAACCATTCTCTCCTTTGTCTCCCATAGCTCTTAGGATGTGGCCCAAGCTCCTTAACTTGATATGCAAGTGCCTCACGTGTTCCCGCCCTTGACACTGTCTCCAGCCTCCTTCCTCTCTCCTCCTACCCCTGTCCCTGCCCCTCTCTGATATGGATCCAGCTCTCTGGTTACATCAGGTCACTTGCTGTGTCCTTGAATGTACTTTTTCATCTCTGGGTCTTTGCTCACACTGTGCTCTGGAGCCAAAGTGTCTTTCCCCCAGCCTCTCTTTTTCCACACCTGGCCCATCTTCCTTATCTATGCCATCTTTACCAACCTGCTTCTTCTTTATTTATTTTTTAAAGAATTTGTTTATGATTATTTGGCTGCAGCTGGTCTTAGTTGCAGCATTCAGGATCTTTCGTTAGGTCGCACATACTCTCTAGTTGTGACGTTCAGGCTCAGTAGTTGTGATGCTTGGGATTTCTCTAGTTGCTGTGCGTGGATTTAGTTGCTCTGTGGCATGTGGGATCTTAGTTCCCTGACTAGGGTTTGAACCCATGTCTCTTGCATTGCAAGATGAATTCTTAACAACGGGACCAGCAGAAAAGTCCCACAAACCCACTTTTAAAAAGCTTTCACTTAAACTCTAGCACTGGGACCTGAGTTGGGATTTTGGAGGTATATAGGGCCACATCCTTGCCTTCTAGAAGTTCATAACTTGAGAAATACATAGTTTGCAGAAGCATACATTTTGGAGAAACAGTTTATAGAGTAGTTTATCTGTCTAGATTCATCCTCTTGTCTCAGGCAGAGATGAGGCTAATCCAAAAGTTCCAGTACCTGGAACCTAGCATGACAACCTGGTACAGGGAGGACATCACAAAGAATGTATTGATTTCCCCAAGGGCAAGGCCTGGATCTCATTCATTTCATTGTATACTCCCTGCCTCTACAATCATGTGCACTTGATAAATATATTGTGGGATTCAGTTTTACATCTCATGTTACCCAGTATAATTGTTGTCATCATTCATTCATTTATCTACTCATTCAGTACATTTACCACATACATGTTCTTTGCCAAAACTTATGTAAGTACTGGGGATACAACTGTGAGGAGACCCAGCTCCTGCCATTCTGCAGCTTTTGTAGTTGAAGGTCAAATTGAGAAGAAGAAACACATTCCTTTAGGGAAGAGACCAGAGACTGATGTGAATTCAGCTGACCTTGTTCCCAACACTGTACATGCATCCTGCCATTTACCTTCATAGCCCTGGAGGTATGAGTTCACAACAACCTTAAAACATGTTTAAAGAAACTGAGGCTTGGAGTGATGATATCTGGTTAGAAGAAGAGCTGGGACTGGAATCCAAGTTGGTCTGCTGCCCAGGCCCTTGCTTGTTCTGATTCACCTGGGTCTGGAAGGAAGGAGAGAGGGAGGGAGAGAGAGAGAGAGAACCTGAACACAGGGCTTTTGTTTTGTTATTTAACCACCCTTTCAGTTCTGTATTGGGATGGTGCTGTGGCAGTACCTTGGACAGGAAGGAAAACCTAAATCTGAAAATTTTCCAATACTGCCATTGGTCAATCTCCAGAATTCAGTCAAAGTTGTTACATCTTGTCTACCTCTTATTGGGAAAGAGACTCAGACCTGAAATAAACTTAGAGGAATTCAAAGCCAAGCAACTAGCCCAGCGTGGCCTCTCTCAGGCCAAACTCCTTGGGTCTGGAGGCTTGTTTTTATAGCAGTTTGAACACTCTGTGGCCCAAACTTTCCCTCTTGTTTGCCCAAGTCTCTTGACCCGTCTGACTAGAGGTTTAATAATTTTATTGTTTTTCTAATAGCAATTTTTAGTTTCAATGATTTTCTCTGTTTATAATTTATTTCTGTTATGTTTGTTATTTCCATTCACTGATTTGCAACAGTTATAATCTGTTCTATTTCTTAAGCTTAGAGCATTTGGTAAGACCATCTTATTTTTTTCCTTCAAGCATCAACAAGTTTATTAAAAAAAATTTTTTTTATTACAGAAGTTATGGTAGAAAGTAGAAGAAAAGACAAAGTTTAGAAAACTATGGATAGTTCAGTTCAGTTCAGTTCAGTTCAGTTCATTTGCTCAGTCGTGTCCGACTCTTTGCGACCCCATGAATCGCAGCACGCCAGGCCTCCCTGTCCATCACCATCTCCTGGAGTTCACTCAGACTCACGTCCATCGAGTCTGTGATGCCATCCAGCCATCTCATCCTCTGTTGTCCCCTTCTCCTCCTGCCCCCAGTCCCTCCCAGCATCAGAGTCTTTTCAATGAGTCAACTCTTCCCATGAGGTGGCCAAAGTACTGGAGCTTCAGCTTTAGCATCATTCCTTCCAAGGAAATCCCAGGGTTGATCTCCTTTAGAATGGACTGGTTGGATATCTTTGCACTCCAAGGGACTCTCAAGAGTCTTCTCCAACACCACAGTTCAAAAGCATTAATTCTTCGGCGCTCAGCTTTCTTCACAGTCCAACTCTCACATCCATACATGACCACAGGAAAAACCATAGCCTTGACTAGATGGACCTTTGTTGGCAAAGTAATGTCTCTGCTTTTGAATATGCTATCTAGGTTGGTCATAACTTTTCTTCCAAAGAGTAAGCGTCTTTTAATTTCATGGCTGCAGTCACCATCTGCAGTGATTTTGGAGCCCCGAAAAATAAAGTCTGACACTGTTTCCACTGTTTCCCCATCTATTTCCCATGAAGTGATGGGACCGGATGCCATGATCTTCATTTTCTGAATGTTGAGCTTTAAGCCAGCTTTTTCGCTCTCCTCTTTCACTTTCATCAAGAGGCTCTCTAGTTCCTCTTCACTTTCTGCCATAAAGGTGGTGTCATCTGCATATCTGAGGTGATTAATATATTTCCCAGCAATCTTGATTCCAGCTTGTGTTTCTTCCAGTCCAGCGTTTCTCATGATGTACTCTGCATATAAGTTAAATAAGCAGGGTGACAATATACAGCCTTGACGTACTCCTTTTCCTATTTGGAACCACTCTGTTGTTCCATGTCCAGTTCTAACTGTGGCTTCCTGACCTGCATACAGATTTCTCAAGAGGCAAGTCAGGTGGTCTGGTATGCCCATCTCTTTCAGAATTTTCCACAGTTCATTGTGATCCACACAGTCAAAGGCTTTGGCATAGTCAATAAATCAGAAATAGATGTTTTTCTGGAACTCTCTTGCTTTTTCCATGATCCAGCAGATGTTGGCAATTTGATCTCTGGTTCCTCTGCCTTTTCTAAAACCAGCTTGAACATCAGGGAGTTCACGGTTCACGTATTGCTGAAGCCTGGCTTGGAGAATTTTGAGCATTACTTTACTAGCGAGTGAGATGAGTGCAATTGTGCGGTAGTTTGAGCATTCTTTGGCATTGCCTTTCTTTGGGATTGGGATGAAAACTGACCTTTTCCAGTCTTGTGGCCACTGCTGAGTTTTCCAAATTTGCTGGCATATTGAGTGCAGCACTTTCACAGCATCATATTTCAGGATTTGAAACAGCTCAACTGGAATTCCATCACCTCCACTAGCTTTGTTCATAGTGATGCCTTCTAAGGCCCACTTGACTTCACAATCCAAGATGTCTGGCTCTAGATGAGTGATCACATCATCATGATTATCTGGGTCGTGAAGATCTTTTTTGTACAGTTCTTCCGTGTATTCTTGCCACCTCTTCTTAATATCTTCTGCTTCTGTTAGGTCCATACCATTTCTGTCCTTTATCGAGCCCATCTTTGCATGAAATGTTCCCTTGGTATCTCTAATTTTCTTGAAGAGATCTCTAGTGTTTCCCATTCTGTTGTTTTCCTCTATTTCTTTGCATTGATCACTGAAGAAGGCTTTCTTATCTCTTCTTGCTATTCTTTGGAACTCTGCATTCAGATGCTTATATCTTTCCTTTTCTCCTTTGCTTTTCGCCTCTCTTCTTTTCACAGCTATTTGTAAGGCCTCCCCAGACAGCCATTTTGCTTTTTTGCATTTCTTTTCCATGGGGATGGTCTTGATCCCTGTCTCCTGTACAATGTCACGAACCTCATTCCATAGTTCATCAGGCACTCTATCTATCAGATCTAGGCCCTGAAATCTATTTCTCACTTCCACTGTATAATCATAAGGGATTTGATTTAGGTCATACCTGAATGGTCTAGTGGTTTTCCCTGCTTTCTTCAATTTAAGTCTGAATTTGGCAATAAGGAGTTCATGATCTGAGCCACAGTCAGCTCCTGGTCTTGTTTTTGTTGACTGTATAGAGCTTCTCCATCTTTGGCTGCAAAGAATATAATCAGTCTGATTTCGGTGTTGACTATCTGGTGATGTCCATGTGTAGAGTCTTCTCTTGTGTTGTTGGAAGAGGGTGTTTGCTATGACCAGTGCATTTTCTTGGCAAAATTCTATTAGCTTTTGCCCTGCTTCATTCCGTACTCCAAGGCCAAATTTGCCTGTTACCTCAGGTGTTTCTTGACTTCCTACTTTTGCATTCCAGTGCCCTATAATGAAAAGGACATCTTTTTGGGGTGTTAGTTCTAAAAGGTCTTGTAAAAGGTCTTCATAAAACCGTTCAACTTCAGTTTTTTCAGCGTTACTGGTTGGGGCATAGACTTGGATTACCGTGATATTGAATGGTTTGCCTTGGAGACGAACAGAGATCATTCTGTCGTTTTTGAGATTGCATCCAAGTACTGCATTTCGGACTCTTTTGTTGACCACGATGGCTACTCCATTTCTTCTGAGGGATTCCTGCCCACAGTAGTAGATATGATGGTCATCTGAGTTAAATTCACCCATTCCAGTCCATTTTAGTTCACTGATTCCTAGAATGTCGACGTTCACCCTTGCCATCTCTTGTTTGAGCACTTCCAATTTGCCTTGATTCATGGACCTGACATTCCAGGTTCCTATGCAATATTGCTCTTTACAGCATCGGATCTTGCTTCTATCACCAGTCAGATCCACAGCTGGGTATTGTTTTTGCTTTGGCTCCATCCCTTCATTCTTTCTGGAGTTATTTCTCCACTGATTTCCAGTAGCATTTTGGGCACCTAATGACCTGGGGAGTTCCTCTTTCAGTATCCTATCATTTTGCCTTTTCATACTGTTCATGGGGTTCTCAAGGCAAGAATACTGAAGTGGCTTGCCATTCCCTTCTCCAGTGGACCACATTCTGTCAGACCTCTCCACCATGACCCACCCGTCTTGGGTTGCCCCGCAGGCGTGGCTTAGTTTCATTGAGTTAGACAAGGCTGTGGTCCTAGTGTGGTTAGATTGGCTAGTTTTCTGTGAGTATGGTTTCAGTGTGTCTGCCCTCTGATGCCCTCTTGCAACACCTACCATCTTACTGGGGTTTCTCTTACCCTGGGCATCGGGTATCTCTTCACGGCTGCTCCAGCAAAGCACAGCCGCTGCTCCTTACCTTGGACGAAGGGTATCTCCTTACTGCCGCCGTTCCTAACTATGGATAGGCACAAAGGAAAAAAAAATCACACATTATTTCACTCCATGTGAAAGTGATTTTTTTTCCTTTATGTATGTATAACTGTTTTTTCCTTCATGTACGTATACTACTCCCACACATCTTATTTTTTAAAATCTGGATCACAGTATACATATTCCTTTGCCATCTCATTTTTCTTCCACTTTTTTAAAAATTAATTTTTATTGGAGTATAGTTGCTTTGCAATGTTGTGTTGGTTTCTATTATAGATAGCCTTTCTTATTTTCTAAGGCTCAGATACTCAGTTGTGTCTGACCCTTTGTGACTCCATGAACTGCATCCCACCAGGCCCCTCTGTCCATGGGAATCTCCAGGCAAGAATACTGGAGTAGGGTACCATTTCCTTCTCCAAGGGATCTTCCTGACCCAGAGATCAAATCCCTCCCTGTCTCTTACATCTGCCTTGGAAAGTGGATTCTGTACCACTAGTGCCACTGGGGAAGTTTGTATTTTCTAATGCAAACATTTTAATGATATAAATTTTCATCTACAAACTGTTCTACCTGCATCCCATGAAGTTTGATATGTTGTGTTTTTAATTTAACTGAGTTCAAAATATTTAAAAATTTCTTTTGCAATTTCTTTGACTCAGTTATTTTTAGAAGTGTGTTGTTTTCAAATATTTGGGTTTTTTCAGATATCTTTTTGTTAGGAATCTCTAGTTTGATTCCATTTTGTTTAGAAAATATATTTTGTGACTTTAATTCTTTTAAAATTGTTGAGGTTTATTTCATGGGCAGAATGTGGTAATATGTCTGTCTTGGCAAATACATATATATATAAAATCTTTAATATGTACTTGAAAAGAGTGTTTATTCTGTTGATGCTGTGTACAGTGTTTTAGAAATGTTCAGTTCAGTTCTTTCACTCAGTCGTGTCTGACTCTTTGCGACCCCATGAACCGCAGCACACCAGGCCTCCCTGTCCATCACCAACTCCCGGAGTTCACCCAAACTCATGTCCATCAAGTCGGTGATGCCATCCAACCATCTCATCCTCTGTTGTCCCCTTCTCCTCCTGCCCCCAATCCCTCCCAGCATCAGAGTCTTTTCCAATGAGTCAACTCTTCGCATGAGGTGGCCAAAGTATTGGAGTTTCAGCTTTAGCATCAGTCCTTCCAAAGAACACCCAGGACTGATCTCCTTTAGAATGGACTGGTTGGATCTCCTTGCACTCCAAGGGACTCTCAAGAGTCTTCTCTAACACCACAGTTCAAAAGCATCACTCTTCGGTGCTCAGCTTTCTTCACAGTCCAACTCTCACATCCATATATGACCACAGGAAAAACCATAGCCTTGACTAGATGGACCTTTGTTGGCAAAGTAATGTCTCTGCTTTTGAATATGCTATCTAGGTTGGTCATAACTTTCCTTCCAAAGAGTAAGCGTCTTTTAATTTCATGGCTGCAGTCATCATCTGCAGTGATTTTGGAGCCCCGAAAAATAAAGTCTGACACTGTTTCCACTGTTTCCCCATCTATTTCCCATGAAGTGATGGGACCAGATGCCATGATCTTCGTTTTCTGAATGTTGAGCTTTAAGCCAACTTTTTCGCTCTCCTCTTTCACTTTCATCAAGAGGCTTTTTAGTTCCTCTTCACTTTCTGCCATAAGGGTGGTGTCATCTGCACATCTGAGGTTATTGATATTTCTCCTGGCAATCTTGATTCCAGCTTGTGCTTCTTCCAGCCCAGCATTTCTCATGATATACTCTCCATAGAAGTTAAATAAGCAGGGTGACAATATACAGCCTTGACGTATTCCTTTTCCTATTTGGAACCAGTCTGTTGTTCCATGTCCATTTCTAACTATTGCTTCCTGAGCTGTATATAGGTTTCTCAGAGGCAAGTCAGGTGGTCTGGTATTCCCATCTCTTCCAGAATTTTCCACAGTTTATTGTGATCCACACAGTCAAAGGAGTAGGTCTTTTGATATTATGTGGGCCTTCTTGTTTCTTACAGTTTTCTGGCTACTTATCAGTTACCGAATGGAGAGAAGAAATTTGAAATCTCCAACTATAATTATGGATTTTTCTGTTTTTCCTTTCAATTATATCAGATTTTGCTTCATGTATTTTGATGAACTATTCTATAAGCTTAGTGTATGTATTTAAGGTTATTATGTATTTTTAATAAATTTTTGATAAATTCTGCCTTATCATTGTATAATATCTCTCCCTATTCTTGGTAATATTCTTTGTTCTTAAATCTATTTTGTCTGATATTAATATGGCTACCCTAACTTCCTTTTGATTAGGGTTTGCGTGGTATAATTTTTTCCATCCTGTTTCAACATACATATATTTTTATATTTAAAGTGAGGTTCTCATGGACAATATATAGGTCTTAGTTTTAAAAATTTTAGTTTGACAATCTGTCTTTTCATTGGAAGTTTGGGTCTTTTTTTTTTTTAACTGGGGAACAACAGAGGATGAGATGGTTGAATGGCATCATCGACGAATGGATATGAATGTGAGTAAACTCCAGGAGCTGGTAATGGATAGGGAGGCCTGGTATGTTGCAGTCCATGGGGTCACAAAGAGTCAGATGTGACTGAGTGACTGAACCTAACTGAACTTGGATCTTTCACAACTGATATAATCACAGATGTGACTGGATTTGAAACTACTGTCTTACTACTTGCAATTTTTTTTGCCATCTGATATTGTATCCCTTTTTCCTCTTTCTATGCCTTATTTGGAATTAATTTAGTATTTTACTATTATTCCATTTTATTCTATTACTGGGTTATTGATTATACCTCTTTGAAATATTTTTAGTGGTTGATCTAGGTTTTCATAAACTTCTCCTATTTGTTGGTGGAATGCCAATCACTATGTAAAAAAAAAGAGAAGAAAATGTGGTAAATAGAATTTATGCCTGAAAGTAGGCATGTCTCCTTTTCTCTTAGACAGTTGACTTACGTAAGTTTGTGCCTCAAGTGGAGTCTACAGTGTCAGAGGGTTCTTCTCGGTCTCCTCCCTTCCTTTCTCTCCTTCCTTCCTTCCTTTCTTTCTTTTTCTTTATTCTATAGCTTTATTGATATATAATTCATATACCATAAAATTCACCATTTAAAGTGTACAATTCAACCGATTTTAGTTTATTCATAGAGTTTCACAACCATCCCCACAGTCCATTTTAGAACATGTCATCACCTCAAAAACAAAAGCCCTGTAGTTGCCAGGGAATAAGTATAGAGATCCTATTTCTGTTTGGGAGATAATGAACTTCTGGAACTAGGAACTGGTATTGGTTGTGCAACATTATGAATCCATTTAATGTCATTGAACTGTGCACCTTAAAAGTGTTAACAATAGTAAATTTTGTTATTTTTTTTTACCACAATTAAAACTTTTTAAAGGAACTCTGTACCTCCCAAAGTCCCCCTATCCCCTCAATCCCTAAGCAGCCACTTCTCTACTTTTCACATGTATATATTTGCCTATTCTGCACATTTCATATGAATGGAATCTTACATTACATGACATTTTGTGTTTGGCTTTTTTCACTTAGCTTGTTTATAGGGATCATCCTTGCTATAAACTGAATGTTTGTATACTCTCAAAATTCATATGCTGAACGCCTATTGCCCAAGATGATAGTGTTAGAGGGTGCACCCTTTGGGAAATGCTTAGGTCAGGAGGGTAGCTTGACACTAATGATTGGAATTAGTGTCCTTATAAAAGAGACACCAGAGAACTAGTTCATCCTTGCTGTGAGGACGCAGCAAGAAGTCAGCAGTCTGGAACCTGGAAGACAGCCCTTACCAGAACCTGACCATACTGGGACCTTGATCTTGGATTTTCAGCCTCCAGAGCCATGAGAAATAAGTTTCTATTGTGTAGAAGCTACTCAGTCTGTGATTTTTTTTCTTTTTAATATCATCCTGAATGGACTAAAACAATCTTTGTTGGACCATGTATCAGTATGATTTTATGATCAAATAACATTTCATTGTATGGGTGCTATATTTCATTTATCCATTCATCAATTGATGGGCATATGGGTTATTTCCACCTCTTGGCTATCATGAATAATGCTATTATCAAGGCGAGTGGACTCACACTGGCAATGACGTGCTGCTACCACTGCTACAGACCAGCCTGCCTCGGCTTCAGTGCCCAGGTTGTGGGGACCTGGGTTCCTCAGCACACCCAGCTCCAGCAGCTCTGGAACCTGTGTGCAGTCCTTTGGAAGCCCCAATGCCAGCCTGGGCCCTTGCTGGGGAAGGATGACTGAGCTGCAGTTGGTACTGCTATAGTGAAGACACCTGGCAGAACTCAACAAAAATCCAGTGGAAGGCTTTTCAGAAAGTTTAATAGATGACAATGATCTTTACCAATGGGAAGTTCTTATTGCTCTTCCAGATACACTTTAAGAAGGTGGTGTTTTTAAAGCTCATCTCACTTTCCCAAAAGCTTATCCCCTTTGGCCTCCTAAAATGAAATTCATTACCAAAATCTAGCATCCAAATGTTGATAAACATAGTGATATATGCTTTTCTATTCTTCACAAATCTGGGGAAGATAAATATGGTTATGAAAAGCCAGAGAAATGCTAGTTGCCTATTCACACAGTGAGAATCATCATGATTAGTGTCATTTCTATGCTGGCAGACCCCAGTGGAGACTCACCTGCTAATGTTGATGCTGCAAAAGAATGGAGGGAAGACAGAAATGGAGAAGTCAAGAGGACAGTTGCCCACTGTATAAGAAGAAGCCAAGAGCCTGCTTTTTAGTGACATTTATTCAACAGCTGTAACTTCACTTATTTCAGGGTCTCCAATTGAGAAACATGGCACTTTTTCGTGCACTCTACCCACCTATTGCTTGACTTCTGTTGTAACAAGCTGGCAAGCACTGGCTGGAACTGGACTGTAATAAAACATGCCAGTATCAATGCTGGAAAGAGCCTAACAAATGCCAGCTTACAGATGATTATGTATTTTGAAATCTAATGAACTGTTTAACCCTTCAGGAAGAATTGTAAAGACCTGTACATAGCACAACATGGTCCAGATAGTATATATACTGTTCATGTACATCCACAAATACACCTTGCACCAAATAATACTTTCTTGCAGTAGAATAAGAATTGTGTAAATTCTAAAACATTTTAGCAGATTTTCTTTCCTTATTATTGTTTCTTTTCAGGTTTAAAAGCATGTCAGATAAAAAGCAATTAGGATTAACAGCTTCCATTTAATTTCCTTTAAACAATTGAGGCTTCATTAAACTCTTTCCACTTACTAAACTTTTATATCTTTGTTTTCACATAGTCCCCATTACTTTTATCTCTTCTGTCTGCCAGGAAGTTTTCCAATCATTTAGTTCAAATGCCGAAGTACTCAATAAGCAACTACTTGATTTTTAATGATGACTTCAGAGGAGTGGTCATCACTAGATGCTACTTCCCTTTGTATTGTACCTGTACTCATCTCTCAGATTGGATACAGCAATGACATTTTTTTTTTGTCATTAAGAGCTCTTGAATTCAGTCATTATCCCTAGGAACTAAAAACAGTTAGTTCTGAATTCAATTCAGATTTAAAATGATTGAAATTTACACCCAACACAAAACTCTGATTTGGTTTTATTTTTTGCCCTCAGTTACCTAATGTGAAAGATGGATGAATAAAGCATGCATAGCTACATGCTTTCTACTTAACTTCTGGGTTTGCTATTAAAAATGCTGTTTATCCTCATCCTTTCTCCTTAGTCCTTTATATTTCTTTGCCTCTATTCTTCTAATATTGCAGGGTTTTCTCACCTATTGTACAAAGAAATTGTGATGTATATTTCCATGTAATTTGATTTTGGAATTCTGTCACCTTATTACTGAGTTCTTCCAAAACATAATTTTTAATTGTATTGTCTTTTTGTTACTGAATTGTAAGATTCTTTATATATATTATATTAATATATAGACATGAGCCTGTTATCAGATATATGCTCTGTAAATACTTTCTCCTATTCTGTGGGTTGTCTTTTCAATTTCTTGATAGTGTCCTTTCAAGCACAAATTTTAAAATTTTGATGAAGTTTTTCCCAGGGCTTCTGCCCAACTTTCTCGGTTTTCCATAGTCCCTGTATTTCTATGTCACAGGGGATATCTCTCTCCATACTCGTCTCTTCCCTGGGTGGTAGACTGTTGCTGGCTCATTATACTGTGATAGGGTCATGGCAGGCACAGTGGATCCTCAGTTTGTGGGTTTAGCTGAGTCTTGGGTGGGCCCTTATACATCTTGGTCATGGACATAGGGGTTTCTCAGTTTCCAAAACCTCTTTTCTGTGGCAACTATTTTCTACCTTCTATCTGTGGTTGGGACTTCCTAGGTGACTCAGTGGTAAAGAATCCACCTGCCAATGCAGGAGATACCAAAGTGCAGCTTCGATCCCTGGGTTGGGAAGATCCCCTGGAGGAGGGCATGGCAACCCCCTCCAGTATTCTTGTTTGAAAAATCCCAGGACAGAGGAGTCTGGTGGGTTACAGTCCATGGGGTCTCAAAGAGTCGGACCCAACAGTGCCTGAGCACTCACACACATCTGTGATTAGTCTGGAGTGGTAAAGAGTTTCCTGCCCCTTCCCCAGTAGTACCCACCTCTGCCTGGTGGGTACTACTTGGGCAGGAGACAGTTTCCTGAGCCCCACCACCCCAAGGGGAGAGAAGGGTTTTCCATCCTTTCTGTGACAACAGTGGGTCTTGGACCGTGTCCTAGGGGCAGTGAGAAAGTTTCCTACTTCTCTCCCAAGAAGTAGATGATTTTGCTTTTACTCTTCCCTCAGAGGCAAGGTAATTTTTCCTAGGTCCTTAGAACAAAGTTTTTTTCTGTCTCTCACCCAAAGCTTAAGATTTTGCTTTGTAGAAAGGGTCAGAACGAGAGATTGGGCTTTAAAAAAAAATTAATTTATTTTTGAGTGCACTGGGTCTTCATTGCTGCTCGCAGGCTTTCTTTAGTTACAACGAGGTGGGGCTACTCTCTAGTTACGGTCCATAGGCTTCTCATCGAGATGGTTTCTCTTGAGGAGCAGGGTCTCTAGAGTGGTTGGGCTCACTAGCTGTGGTGCACGGGCTCAGTTGCCCTCAGGCATGTGGGATCTTCCTGAAACGGGTATCGAACCTGTGTCCTCTGCATTGGCAGGCGAATTCTTAACCACTAGAGCACCAGGGAAGTCCAAGACTGGGGCTTTTTGACTGTGCAGAATGGTGGAGGGCAGGTCTCTCTGGTGCCCCACGTGATCTTCCTGGGAGGGAGTAATGGTGGAGGCCTGTGGCAAAGAGCTTGAGGTCAGTCTGACTCCCCTGTAGCTGAGGTTCCCAATTCCTTCCACCTGACATGCTGAGCCCACTAGACCTTTAAGACTTCACTGAGTACTATCTGATTTCCTCTCTTCCACTAGTACATTGGCACCCTTCTTCTAGGCACTGATGAGGTGATCTCATTCCTGTATCCTCTCTGGGATGGTTTGCCCATGAAATCCCAGCAGATGACCTCAAGTGTCACATCTAGAGCAGAAGTGAGTGGTGTTCCATACAGGCTTACTCCTGACTGTAGGGCTAAATGTCAGGGCCCGAGTCAGGTACTCCTATGACCTTGAACCAACTCCTTCAGTCTCCCTGATGTGCAGGGTGGCCCATAGAAGGGTGAGGATGGGGGCTCCAGATCAGATTGCCCCATGTGACAGCGTGACCCTTGGCAAGTTACTCAACGTCTATATGCCTCAGTTACCTCATCTGTCCAATGTAGATAATGATAAACCTACCTCAGGAATGATGTGAAGACTAATGAACCCATATAAAACTTGCATCATGATGCCTGGAACAGGATATTAGCTATTATCGTCACCTGTAGAGCAAAGTAGTAATAGCAGTGGCCGTAGAGATACTGTACCAAAAGTAGCATTTCTGTTACTCTTGATAGTCTCTAAGTTTCCTTCCAATACTATTTGGACAATATGCATCTATTTGGGACAATAAGAAATATTTATGCATTTATTTTAGTGAGATAATCTAGTAGGCCAGCTAATAAAATACTTACCCAAGAAGGGAAGGGCAGGCCTGTTTGCTGTGTGACCTTTGCTCAGTCTGTGGCCAATTCTGGACTATTCATGTCCTCTGCAGAGGGCAGGTTGAATCAACAGGCTGGGGCTGTCCACATCTGTGTCAGGAAGCCAGGTGGGAGGGGATCAAGAGGCAGCTGTGGAGCTGTCAGCCCACAGGGATAGTCATGCCCCTTCCTCTAAATTACAAATCACAGAAGGCTGTAATTGGAGCTCTCATGTTCCCAGAGCACTTTTATTGGCAAAGTTCACTCATATTCATGATCTAATTTAGTTATGACAAGGGCCACTTGGGGTGTATGTATGTGTTGGGGACTGATGGTCCCAGACTGACCGCAGCATGAGATCCGGAGGGGGCAGTTTAGGGTTAGGGGTTAGGGTCACCCAGTGTGACTTGGTAGCTCTGGGCTGAATCCCAGGATGCAGCTTCCGGTGCTGTGCTCTTCCTCAGCTGAGGCAGTGGGGTGCTGGTTCCCCTAGGCTTCCTCAGGGAGGAAGTGTGGGTGGGATTTGCGAAAGCTGAGGTCTGGGGAGGGGAAGCCTGCATAGCTAGTAGTTGGAGCCCTCTTCCTGGACCAGATGTGAGCACCTCTGGGGCGGGAAGAACGTGTCCTCCATCACTGCCTCCTGCCCTCTTTGGTCACAGGGTCAGGAGAGTTTTATTGAATGAAGAGACAAAAAAAAAAAAACAAATTCTCTGATTTTGTTCAAACTTGTTGCATCCTACACCCACGGAGTCAGCGAAGACCCTAGACTTGCTCTTGTGTCAGCCCTAGCGCAGTGCCAGGCACATAGGAAAGCACTGATATGTATTTATTAAAGAGATGACACCACCAAACCCAATCCTTGCACAGATTAAAAAAAGAGGGACATGGGGGTAGGGTAATGAGGAATTTTTATTTGATGGATATAGAGCTTCCATTTTGCAAGATGAAAAGTGTTCTGTAGTTGGATGGTGGTGATGGTTGAAACAGTGTAGTACACTTTAAAATAGTTTAGACGATAAAAATTTTATGTTGCTTATATCTTACCATAATTTAAAATACTGAAAAGAAACCTGACAAAATAAATACGTTCTTTCATCTGAAGAAACAGAACAGGCTAAACCGGCATTATTTCTATTCATTTCACAAATGGAAAGGAAATGCAATCTGGCTGTGCCCTATTGCAGACCCTGCCAGATGCTCACACATACACCAGTCCCATCCAATTAGCCCACCCGTCTTGAGGCTCCACTGGGCCCCAGCCCTGGCCTGGAGCTCCTGGGGAATCTGTTTCTTCTTTCTGAAGCCAGAGAGGCAATAGAGGTGAGGCAGGTGGGACAGAAAGGAGGGAGAACCCTTTTAACTCTCCCTCCACCAGACAGTGTGTCCTTTGTGAAAAGTCATCTGGTTTTACAAAGCAAGATAGTATGTCTAGTCAGCAAGACTACATGGCCAAGCCACTTACACAGCCCTGTTATGGTCCATAACATGAGCAAAAATAGCCACCAGTCTCCAAAGCGGACTCCAAAGTAGGACTGCCTAGGGCTCTGTGGTCACCCCCTGTCGTTCTCACAAGCCTGAGGTTGGTACTCGGGCATCTCCAGTGACACAGGGGAAATGAAGCTGCTGACAGGTGAGCAGCCAATTCTTTCACTGAGAAAGTGTCGCACACATAGGTGGGTCTGCAGCTTGCATCCTGTGCTCTGAATGGCATATTCCCTGTGTTCCATTGCTGATTTCACAGACAGTGATATTAAGCATCAGTTGACTCCCTGAAGTTACTCAACCAGACAATGACAGAGGTGCCATTGGGATGAAGAATCCTTTATTCCCGAATGGAGCCCTTTCTACCATAAGAGGCCCCCTCTGAGGAAAGAAAGGTCTAGCATTGTCCCCTGGACCCCCATGTGCTCCCAGTTGCACCACCTTGAAATCAGTATGTGGAGGGTGTTGGCAGAGCAACTCTTGCCTCGCTGACCCCACTTGGAAGGATGTCTCTTTTCTTACTTTCTGACTGTGACTGCTTCATCCTCTAACGGGAGCTGATGGCTTAAGGGGACACCCTCAGGGACAGGGACTCAGCAGGCTGAGAAATCTTTCTAACCAGGACTGTGGAGTGCTTCAGAGAGGGCCTTGGGCCTACAGTAAAGATGGGGAGATTTGGGGGACTACAGCGAGGAGGGTAGGACATGGCAGACCAAGGGGAGCCTCTGGAGACACCCATCCCCTTGTGGGCTCTTTGTACTCTTTGTTCAGCCAGGTGGTGTGGAGGTAGTTGGGGGTCACTGGTTTCTAAGCCTAGCTCCCTGTTTTAGTTCAAATTCCCCAGAAGCAGACTCTGACATAGGATAGGAGCCAAGTGATCCTAGTTTGTTGAGGAAATGCCCGTGGGAGAAACTGGAGAAGAAGTTGGGGCAGCAGAATGAGGAAGGGGAAGCAGCTAAGCAGGGTGTGACCCACACCAGGAGCAGCCCCAGCTCATACCTTGGGGCAGCAAACACGATGCCCCAAGTGTGTTACTGCTTAGAGCAAGGGGCTGGGCTTCCCCAGTCAGTCAGGGCCGAGGGGCCCCTGGCTGCAGCAGGAGGGTGTGATGTAAACTTGCACTGTGACTAGTGTTCCCCTAATCTACTCCTGGGACTGTGTCCTCGTGGAGCCAGGAAGCCCAGGAGAGGTGCAGGGAAAGGTGTTAGAAAGAATGACACAACCCGAGAATGGGGTTCAGAGTCCCTGTGAAGGGAACCTGGTGGAGCATCAGTAGTGCTCCCTCGCTCCCCTCAGGATTCATCCTCTTGTTTCAGGATCCCAGGTCTTCCCCAGTATCCCTGGATGGACAGCAGCAGGGTGAGGGCACTGATCGTCTGGGAGCCTGAAGCTGCAGGTGAGACAGAGCTTTGGAGTGAGATTGCAGGGTACAGTGTCAGGGAAGCCCCAGGGAGCAGGATGTCACAGTCTGGAAGGACTGAGGGGCTTGACTCTCCTGCTTTGCAGATGAAAGATGTCACATTCCCAGCCAGGCACATTCAGACACATGAGCCAGGAACAGACAGGAGTGTGTACACCATATACACGTATATACGAACACATATGCTGCTGCTGCTGCTGCTAAGTTGCTTCAGTCATGTCCGACTCTGTGCGACCCCAGAGACGGCAGCCCTGTCCCTGGGATTCTCCAGGCAAGAACACTGGAGTGGGTTGCCATTTCCTTCTCCAATGCATGAAAGTGAAAAGAGAAAGTGAAGTCGCTCAGTCGTGTCTGACTCTTAGTGACCCCATGGACTGCAGCCTACCAGGCTCCTCCGTCCATGGGATTTTCCAGGCAAGAGTACTGGAGTGGGTTGCCATTGCCTTCTCCACATATACACACACTGATATTCCTGCAGACACTTACCTGTAGATTTTCACACTTGCTTGCACATGCATATTCCTGAACTCATGCCTGAAGCATGGCCAGCCAGGTCCTTTTTATTCCTGGCTCTCAGGGGAGGGGGAGGTAGGGAGTTGGGCAGGGTCCAAGGCAGGCTGGTTGCAGCTGACCACTGAAGGGTGACCTTTGGCTGGAATTTCTCAGATCATGCAGTCCCAGAGTCTGGTGTTGCTTGTGAAGCAATGATAAAAGCATCTGGAAGCTCAGTTGCTGCCTCCTGCCCTATCCACCCCATCCATGTCCCCACAGTTCCACTCCTACCTTTGATCCAGGCCTTAGTCCATCCAGGACCAGGGGTCCACCTGCCTGCAGTGCACAGATGAGGACCTGCAGTCATGAAAGGAATGAAATGGGGACGGTGACTTACAGTCCCTGACATTTAGCCCGCATCCTTCCCGAGTGGCAGGAGCCAGCAGGAACATAGCCAGTGAGAAACAAGGGTCATCAGTTCAGAATCAAATTGCTCCTGGCTCTGAGAGGCTACCAGGCTGATGGAGGTCACAGGTATTTAAAAAGCTTGGTGAATGCTCAGTAGACAGAAGTTGGGAACTGTGGAAGCCCAGAGGAGACACATGACAGCCTGAAAGGGGTGGGATCAAGGAAGGCTTTCTGGAAGAGGTGGTATCAAAAGGACTCCTGACATACCAAGAATTGCATTTGGGTAAAAGGGCTTTCAGGAAGGGGGAACAGTTTGTGCAAAATGCTGGCAGTAGGGGAAACACGAAGCCCTGGGGAACTGAAAGAAGCTCAGCAAGGCTGGAGGAGGGTAGGGGGGCGGCTGGCAAGAAAGGCAGAGCCCACACTGCAAATGGCAATAAGCGGGCCAAGGGGCTAGAGACATCCTGAGGACAGAGAATCCACTGGGCAGTTTTCATCAGAGGACTGATGGTGTCAGACCTGCACTGGGAGGTCCTTCTGGCTCCAAGTGCAGGGTGGATCTGGGGATGGCTTGAGACTAATTTGAATGGAATGTAGGGCTGGTGGAGATTTTGCAGGACAAGAGGCCAAGCAAGGACTTTATGTAGTCCTCTCCTACAAAAAGAGGAGAGGAGAGGAGAGGACGAGAGGAGGAGAGGGGAGGATGAGGGGAGGGGAGCCGAGGATGAGGGGGAGAGAAATGTTCACAAAATTATAATACATTAAATTTAAAGTAAATAACTGAGTACAGTTTTTTTTTCTTTTTTCTTTTTACTATAGGTCTACTAATTATAAGGGCAGACATTTCAGAGGATGACATCTGGAGCTTAGTCATCATTACCTATAATCAAGTGATGGCAAATGTTCATCTGTATAAGTCATTCTTAGCTCACAGATCGTTCAGACAGGGCTGTAGTTTGCTGAACCTGGTGTACACATGGCTTGGCTAGAAGCAATTTAGAAGCAAAGAGGATCTCCCCTCCCCCACCACAAAGGCTCTGCAACAGCCTGCCACTCCCTGGGGACACTACACTGCCTCCAGAGGGCTCAGTGAAAATCAGCCTTATTTGACAGACTCTAGGTTCGTCCACATTGCTACAACTGCTACAAATGACCCATTTTTATTCCTTTTCTTGGTTGAGTAATATTCCATTGTATATATATATTTGGGCTTCCCTTGCTGGCTTAGAGGGTAAAGAATCCGCCTGCAAATGCAAGAGACCTGGGTTTGATCCCTGGGTTGGGAAGATACCCTGGAGAAGGGCATCACAACCCACTACAGTATTCTTGCCTGGAGAGTCCCGTGGACAGAGGAACCTGGCGGGCTACAGTCCATGGAGTCATAAAGAGTCAGACACAGCTGAACGACTATGCACACAGCACTATATACATATATATATATATATCTTACCATATATATGTTACCATATCTTACAGAGAGTGAAGTAAGTCTTTCAGAAAGAGAAAAACAATACTGTATGTTAATGCATATATATATATGGAGACTAGAAAAACGGTACTGCTGAACCTGTCTGCAAGAAGCAGTAGAGACACAGAGAATGGACCTGTGGACACGGGGGGAGTAGAGAGCTTGATGAATTGAGAGAGTGGCATTGGCATGTACACTAAGCGTTAGTTGCTCAGTCATGTCCGACTCTTCGCGATCCCAGGGACTGTAGCCCACCAGGTTCCTCCATCCATGGGATTCTCCAGGGAAAAATACTGGAGTGGGTTGCCATTCCCTTCTACAGGAGATATTCCTGACCCAGGGATTAAACCTGGGTCTCCTGCATTACAGGCAGACTCTTTACAGTCTGAGCCACCAGGGAAGACCAATGTATAAGATAGCTAGTGGGAAGCTGTTTTATAACATAGGAAGCTAGGTGCTCTGTGATTACCTGGAAGGGTGGGATGGGCGGTGGGAGAGAGGCTCAAAAGGGAGGGAATATAGGTATACACATAGCTTACCCATGTTGTATAGCAGAAACTAACATAAGCTTGTAAAGCAATTATCTTCCAAATAAAAAAATTAAACCTTGAAATGAGGAGGGACCAAGATGGACTAGCAATAGGAAGCCCCCAGGAAAGTGAAGGTCTATAATCATAACATCTCATGGTTACAGGAGTCTGAGAGGTCCTGCCCAGCATTCTCTCAGGGCCAGACTAACATTTGAGAGTTTCTTGAAAATGCAAAATACTCCAGATACACAAAGTGATTTGCAAGTTGCTAATGGAGCTGGGATTTGAACACAAGTCACAGGCTTCCCAGCTGGGGTCCTTCCCACCATGTACTCATCACCACGGACCTTGCTAACAAGTCAGGACTCATCTGTCGAGGACAAGATGCTCCTCAGACCCCTGCCTTTCCTAGCAGCTTTCCTAATTTACATATATTTGCATGCATAACTCTCCCTGATGAGAAATCTGAAGCTCCAAGAGAATGAATAACTTGATTGGTTTCTGTGGCAGGATTAAAATGGCATCCCCCAAAAGATATCTGGTCCTAATCCTTAGACCCATGAATATTACCTTGTATGAGGAGAAAATGGGTCTTTGCATATGTGATTAAATCAAGGATCTCAAGATAAGAAGATTATCCTGGAGTATCTGGATGGGCTTTAAATGAACCACATGTATCCTTGTAAGACAGTTAGGGACAGATTCGACTAGCTCCAGAAAGCAGGAGGAGATGAAACAACAGAAACAGCAAGAGATTTGAAGTTCCTTCTCTGCTGGCTTTGAAGTCGGAGAAGGGGCCTGTGAGCCAAGGAATATATGTAACTCTAGAAGCTGGAAAAGATAAGAAAACAGTTTCTCCCCTAGAGACTCATGAGGAAGCCAGGTGCTGCCCACCACTTGCAAACTGGCATAATGCCACTGATTTAGTATATCTGGCCCCCAGAAATGAGAGAGAATAAATATCTGTTGTTCTAAGTGGCCAAGCTTGCGGTCATTTTTTACAAGCAGCCTCAGAAAACTCATATAGCATCTGATAGAATTTTCCTTAATTTAAATCAAACTTTAATTTTAGAATAGGGATAGATTGAAAGAAAAGTTGCAATGACAATATAGAGGGTTCCTCTATGCTCCTTACCCAGTTTCTTCAAATGTTAACGTCTCACTTTACCTTGGTACGTTTGTCACAGCCAAGAGACAAGATTGGCACGTTACCACTAACTAAACCCCACAACTTATTCAAAGTTCAGGAGACCTTTATCTAGCCTTGGATTCCATCCAAGACACCTTACACTTAGTCATCTTGTGCTCTTTGTATCCTCTGCTCTGTGACAGTTTCTCAGTCCTTGGTTTTTGATGACCTTTAGTTTTGAGGAATACAGGGCAGATATTTTGGAGAAGGTCACTTAACTAGAATTTATCTGATGTTCTTCTCTTGGTTAGACTGGGGTTATGGGGTGTGGGAATGCAGACGACGGAAGTGCAGTGCCACGCTCATTACATCATATCAAGGGTACATACTATCAACATGACATCACTGATGACGTGGACCTTGACTACCTGGTGATCTTCAGGTAGTGTTTGCCAGGTTTTCTGTTGTGCAGTTTCTTCCTGTTCCTCCCTTGCCTTCAACTCCTTTCTTCCCTCTACTCTTTCCATAGTTAACTCATGGAAACAAGCCACTAGGCTTAACCTAGCTCAAGTGGGAAGGGGTTGTAGGCAACCTCCTTGAAAGCACAGTGTCTACATGAAGTACTTGGGATTCTTCTATAAAGGAGGCTGTCTCTTCTACCCTGTGTATAAGTTATTCAGTCATATTTATATTAATATACACTGTAGTCATATTTATATTAGTATACACTGCAGACATTTGGTTATACTTTGGGTTATAATGCAAAACAGTATGTTATTTGTTTTGTTAGTCAAATTGTTCCAGCCATTGGCCTTGGGAGTGTTTCCAGTTTGGCTCCTGTGTTTCTTTGAGACGCTCCTGTCATTTTTGTGTTTTGACCACTCCCTTACTTCTGACACTTTGGGACTCATCTTATAGTCTGACCCTACCCTGAGTGTGTGCTCAGTTGTTTCAGTCACGTCCGACTCTTTGTGACCCTATGGACTATAGCCCGCCAGGTTCCTCTGTCCATGGGATCCTCCAGGCAAGACTACTGGAGCGGGCTGCTGGGCCCTCCTCCAAGGGATCTTCCCAACCCAGGGATCAAACTGGGTTTCCTGCATTGCAGGTGGATTCTTTACTGCTGAGCCACTGGGGAAGCTCCTTGGCCTTACCCTAGCACCAGTTATTTCCCTAAGTATCTCAGAAATCCATTCATTAGAGAATGTATTCGAAACAACAATTTAGGTCTTGATGCTACCTGCTACTCGGGTGGCATTGCTTTCAGCCTCCCTCAGAAGATAGAGCTTGGAAATACAGGTCTGTATATTAACCCATATTCATAATTTGGCCGTTTCCAGTCAATACACTATTTTCCAAAGTTACTTTGGTCAGTCCTTTTTCTTTACTCAGTTCCATGAGATTTTCTCATACATTTGTAATTCAGTTAAGATTCTTTTGTAATTGTCTACATTCCATCCTGGGATTCATCAACTTCTTGGTTAATTTTTAAGCTTGTTTTATTTATTTATTTGGCCATGCTGTGTGGCCAGTAGGATCTTAGTTTCCCGACCAAGGATTGAATCCATGCCTATGCAATCAAAGCACTAATCAGGGAAGTCCTGAGTTTTAAATTTTAATTTCTATACATTAAAATTCACCATTTGTGGGTTTTGACAAATATGTAGTCTCATGTATACATCCTACAATACCATATAGATTTGTTGTACAATCCTAAACAATTCCCCTGCTTCCCCCATCTAAGATTCTTACTCCTTAAATCCCTGACTTCTGCTAACTTGTTTTCCATTCCTGTAATTATCCTTTTCCAGAAAAATCATATGAATGGAATCAAATACAGTGTAGCCATTTTTATGGCTTCTTTCATTTAACAAAATGTATTTATGGTTCATTCATGTTATTGTTGAATAGCTCATTTCTCATTGTTTCTGAGCAGTGTTCCATTGTATAGATGGAGGACAGTGTGTTTTTCATTTCACCCACTGAAGGATATCTTGGTTGCTCCTGGTGACTGGAGATTATGAATAAGGCTGCTATATAGATACTGATGTGCCGATTGTTGTGTGGACTTATTTTCAAAACACTTGAGTGTATACTTGGAACATTATTGTTGTGTTATACAATAAGCCTATATTTAACTTTGTCAGAAACTGCCAAAAAGTCTTCCAAAATGGTGTGTCATTTTGTATTGAGTTACTTTACATTTTGCAAATTAAAGCTGACTTTTCTCCTACTCATTTGTTTCCAGGCTTGTAATCAGGAGGTCATACTCACAAGGCAAATGGTTCTGGCTTTGCAGTCAGACTTGAGTTCAAGTCCTGGCTCTGCAAGTGTAAAAATCACTTGAAATTTGAGTGATTTTGGACAAGTTAGTTAACCTCTCTGAGCCTCATATTGGGAATTCATCCTTCATATATGCATGATGTTCCTGGGTGGGTTTTCCAAGAGGTGGATTCTGTGATGGTGTTTGGTCTGCAGAATGTTTATTAAGGGGAGCCTAGACATCAACATCTGTAAGAGGAAGAGAAGGCAGTGGGATTGGGCAGAGGGAGAAGTTGAACCAAAATGGCCCATCAGAGTGCTCCTGATTTGGGCTAAACTTTTTGTGGAAGGAAGACAGTGGAATTGTGCAAGAGGCAAATGCAAACCAAAATGGCCCATCAGAGTGGTCCTGAGTTGGGCTAAAATGGCCGAGGCTGACATCCCACCTGGATCTGTCTTAGGATCAGTTACCCCTGTGCAGAGAGCTCTGCAACTGGGACCACCCCTCCTTCCTTGAAGGGGCAACTGGGAGTCATTTTCCAGGGTCCTCCCTCAAGGGAGGTTGGAAGAGCCCGAGATGAGAGCTGAGACCAGTCCTGTACTGGCCACTTTCCAGCTGTGTGACCTCAGACAATTCTTTCCCAGAGCCCCTCATCCTACTGGGTATCAGGGGCTGAGACGACAGCCCCTACTGACCCATGTACAGCGCTCAGCAGTCCACTGGGGTTCTGTCCCCCTCACCTCACAACCCCCTTGCAGGCCAATAACCAGGCTGCAGCATACATCCTGGGACAGTGCGGCTCCTGTGTGATCTGAGGACCTGCCTGTGTCCACGAGCTGCTTGTTACTGGTTCCTGACAAGGTAAGTACAGAGTTGGAGAGAACTGCTCAGAAACCTTAGAGCAACGTGGCAGAGTAGTTCTATGTGTAATAATAAAAAAATTGAGGACTTTCCTGGTGGTCCAATGGTTGAGAGTCTGCCTGCCATTTCAGGGGATGTGGGTTCTATTCCTGGTCTGGGAAGATTCCATGTGCTGCAGGGCAACTAAGCCCGTGTGCTGCAACTACTGAGCCCTCATGCCTAGAGCCTTTGCTCCATAACAAGAGAAACCAGCGCAATGGGAAGCCTGCAAACTGCAAGGAAGGGTAGACCCCACTGGCCACAGCTAGAGAAAGCCTGCACACAGCAATGAATATCCACTGCAGCCAAAAATAAAATAATTTAAAACATTTGATTTGCACTATGTTTTTTTTGTTTTGTTTTCTTATTTTATTTCTGGGGTAATTTATATTGTATTTTACAAATGGATAGGTCAATGATGAATTAGAAAATATATATATAAAATCTGTTCCTTTACCACAGATATTTTGAGATGCACTAATCTAGAGTATTCCTAATGCAGGCCTCTGACAATTCTTACATTTTTTAAAGCTGTGGACCGGGTCACCTTTGATCCTTAATCACTGGCATTTTATTGATAGTGCCAAAATTTGTTACTGTCTTTTTGTGTTTTTAGGGCCTCTTTGAAAGGGGCTGTTAGAAAGGGTCTTTCTGCCCATCTACTTCTATTCATTCTCTAAGAACGTAACTGGCCATGCGTGGATATACCAGTTCAACTGACTGAAAAGGGAAACACTCAGGTCAGCTTTCTGGCAGGGAGTGAGGGAAAGACACAGAATCCAAGAAAAGTCCAAACCTGGTCTGTGATAGACACAAAATTTCACAGCTCTTTCAAAAACTTTTCCAGGAATTTATAAATGGAAGGGGTGAAGAAGAGCTGTTATTTATTCAACAGTCATTTATGGATGAACCATTTAAAGGTGAAGGCACTGGACTCAATGAGGGAATGTGACCTGTATGGGGTCCTAATGCCAGCAGAGGGGTGTTGGGGGTGGGGACTGTGTGCCTGACTGGTTCCCAGGCACTTGCCATTTCTAATTCTGCACAGTTTCAGTCCAGAACCAGGCAGGATGAGAGCAGCATGTGACAGCTGCCTGGGACCAGGATGACTAATCCTTTAACATCTCTGACATGAACCTCGTTTAATTATGAAGAAGTCATGTCAGTTACCGGAGAAGGCAATAGCACCCCACTCCAGTACTCTTGCCTGGAAAATCCCATGGACGGAGGAGCCTGGAAGGCTGCAGTCCATGGGGTCACTGAGGGTCAGACACGACTGGGTGACTTCACTTTCACGCATTGGAGAAGGAAATGGCAACCCACTCCAGTGTTCTTACTTGGAGAATCCCAGGGACAGGGGAGCCTGGTGGGCTGCAGTCTATGGGGTCGCACAGAGTCGGACACGACTGAAGCGACTTAGCAGCAGCAGCAGCATGTCAGTTACATCGAGTACTCCACATGAAGCATCCACCCAGAGCCCAGGATGTAGTGGGTTCTTAGAAAGTGGCTCAGGGAGCTGATTCTGCCCTGCTGTGGGGTCACTAAGACAGATGCTCAGCCCAGTCCGGGGGATCCATTGCCCCTCCATCTGGCCCATGCCCCGATTCAGCTCAAGCACTTCCCAGGGCTCCTCCCTACTGGAGGGAGTGAATTCCTGACCCCTGGATTGGACAGTAATTTCCCAGACAACAGGCCAGACATCCTCAGGGACCATGTCTTACCCTGTCCACTCCCAACTCCATAGAAGTTTACTGCACAAAGGCCTAAACCTCAGCCTCCTGTTTCTTAAACCTCACTTTGAGCCTGGCCCTCATCAGGAAGTCTCACCCATGTGTGCTCTGCCCTCTCCCTCCTCTCTGCCTTTGCTCCCTCAGCAGTTCATGTGCTCCACTTCTGCCTCCTCTGATCTCTAGCAAAGCCCAGTCCTCCTGAGAGGGTGAGGCTGGGCCAGGCCATGTAGTGGCTGGCAGAGCTGTGCTGGCTGACATCTGTCCTATTTGTTCTCACCATCAAGCAGTATCATCAGGCTGGGCTCCAGCAGATCCTTTGCCCCCTGTGGGTAATGATGTCTTGTCTGAGAACTTCTTCCATATCAAAGGGCAGCCTAATTTTAAGAGGAGACTCCAGTTCTGCCAATCCCTGAGGGCCTTCATCCTTTGCCTGGTCTGCCCTGTATCTGTACATAGCCTCCCCCTTTTCTCCCACAGAACAGGCCAGAGGTGGTAATTTGGAGCTGACTGATCAGAGAGGAAGAGGTAACATGCCTTTCTCTGGTCTATCTGAGCCACTGTCTGGGAAGAGGACACAGGGCAGGAGGGCTGTGAAACCAGGCTGGGATTAAATGGGAGTCTTTTACCAGTGTTTTCAGTTAGGTAAGGAGGATGAGAAAAAAGTAAAATTGAATCTTTCATGTGATGAATTGACATATATGGAGCCTGAGGTCAGGGCTGAATTACAAAGGATAAAGTAGGAGTTACCATAAGCAGGTTTCAGCCTATGTGTGATTAGAGCCGAGGTCAGAGGTCATTTTAGTTCTTGGGAAAACTGAGACTCAGAGGGAGGTTGAAGAGGTTGGTGTACAGTCATTTAGCCAGTGACAGAACTCAGGTCTTCCCCACCTCCAGGCCCCTCTGGCTGCCATATGGGGCTTAGAGGACTCAGAAACTCAGAGGTGCCAGGATGAGCCAGGAGGTTGTGACCTCACCCTCCTCTCCAGCTCAGGGAGGGAGGAGATGGGACAGGCAGGAGGCAGGATGAGGGAGCTTGTAGGAAAAAGGGCTGTAGCTGGGGGCAGCTTCTGTGCTGTCACTCAAAGCAGAGGAAGGGAAACCTGCTAACTGGAGCTGCTCTTTGTCCTGCTCATTGAGTGACAGGACCACAGAGGACAGAGACACAAACATCATCCTCTCCCAGTATCTCTCCCACTTCTCAGGTGGGCAGATCCAAGGAGAGGGCCCATTACAGAGGAGTCGGTGCAGGAGAGCAAATCCCTGATGCCAGAGTCTGGTCTCCTCTTCCACGAGCCAGCTGTGACCTGGGGCCTGGCATGGGGTGGAGCTGCAGAAGTCAGGGAAGGCTCTGGAGATGTGTGCAACACACACCTCCAGGAAGCCTTCTGGGATCACAGCACCTCTCTGCCTAAGGCCAGCCCTGCCCTTTGGGGCAGCCCCTCCTCTGGGAAGGTACTCAGTAGAACTCCAAGTGTTGGTCTTTTGGGACGTTGTACTTGAGCTTGTGGGCTTCGAAGAGGTTTTCCAGCTCCTTCATGTAGCGCTGATGCAGCCTGTCCACCTCCTCCTGGGAGGGATGCGGAGTCTTCGGCACCTCGATGGGCTTCCCCACTGCAAGACACAGAAGTGAGTGGTGGCCCAGAGTAGGAACCACTGGGGTCTCTGGATCCCATGGGGCAGGACTCCATGCCAGTGGTCACACCTACTGGAAAGTGCCTGTATTATTTCCCTTTCAACTGTATTTTGGGTGATCTAATCTAGATATTAGGACAACTCTGAGATTCTGAAATAATAAAAACACCTCCAGCTGGCATTGCCACCTGCCAGACAATGTCCTAGGTGCTTTACTTGTATTATCTCCTAAAATCTTCTGAACAATCCTATGGGGATTGAACCTGCTATTAGTCCATTTTAACAGGTAAGGTATTGAGGCTCAGGGAGGTTAAGTAACTTATTGAAAGATCACATAGCCAGAAAGAATCAGTGACAGATTGTAAGCCCTGAGGAGGTGCTCTTAGCCTCATGGACACATGAATCCGGGAGTCTTAGATGCCATGAGTGGAAGTGTCTGTATGTCTGGGAGGAGGTAGCTCACAGCCCAAGTGCCTCTTCCTCCTTTCCCTCCATGCTGGTCTGCAGTGCCCCCCATTCTAGGGAGGACATGGGAAGACCTATCAACCTCTTTCCTCTTGCTCTGCCTGGCTCAGAAAGCAGCTGTTCTGTCTTCTTCTCTTGGGAATGGTTCTAGAGGCATCAGTTGTGAATTATATTCATGAAAACATTGCCAGACAACCCAGGAAAAGTCATGGTGTAGAGACTTGGCCAAGTCTGTACTCAATTAAGAAATGATTGGGTGAGTGGAGATGAACAGACCTCTCTCTATAAGCTTTGCCATTGGAACCTAGTTGGAATTCAAGACAAAAGCAAATGAGATGACCATATAGCAGAAAAGATGGTGCTAAGTCCATGCACTAAAGCCCATGCCCATTATTTACAGGGAAATTCCTCAGGCTCTCCTTTATAGCCTGCTGCTTGCTACTTTATACACAATTCTAACAGACCTGGAATGCCCTTCCCTTGTATTCACCTCCTCCAAAAGTCTTATGGGATTGTCTGGTCAGAATTAAACCCTCCTTCTCTGGCATCATAAAAGTCAAGTAGATCCTGATTCAAGCCTCAGTGTTGTACTCAAGGGCATGAGGATCTGTTTGTAGTGATTTACCTTCTCTGAGTCTCAGTTTGCCATCAATAAAATAGGGATGAGGGTCTACCTCCAAGGTCACCTGGAAAAGTGAGCTGTAAGGAGCCATTGCAGTGCTTGCCACACAGTGGGTGCTTGGTAATCTGTCATGGCTATGGTTCTTTGTACCTCAGTTACAGTTCTTGTCCCAGACTGCCTTTTGTCAGGGTTATTTGCCTGTGTCTCTATTTCACCCTCTAGAACATGAGCTCCACTTGGTCAAGGATGTGTCCAACCCAAGTCCACGTCTTCTTGCAGTGCAGAGCCCAGGCCTCTTGCCTTGTAGCCTTCCCCCCCACCTCCCTATCCCAGCCCGGGTCTAGGCTCACCCACGGTGGTGATGGGTCGGCGGTAGGGCATAAAACCAAAACTGTACTGGAAGATTCCACGGCCATAGAAAAGCGGGAGGGCAACACCCATCTTCTTGTACAGTTGATCAATGAACCATTTCCACCAAAAGCCAAGAGAATTCTTAGGGTGGACAAATAAGTCATTTTCCCCAAAGGAGAAGACCGGCACTAGATCTGCTCTGGAAGGAGACAGGAGAGAGGGCGTGTGGAGGGGCAAGAAGATTCAAACTGGTCACCTAGAAGGAAGCTTGTGACAAAAATTACAGCAGAGAACAAAGCCCTGGGCTGGAAGTAGGTGGCCTTGGTAACTCCCAGTTGTGCTACAGCTTTGCTTTGAGATAGTGGGTAGGTCCCAGCTCCTCTTAGGATCACCACCTTCCAGTTACACCATGACAAGATCAGAATGTTGTAGAGTCCTCCCAAACACCAAACATCTGCAAAGTTTCTGGGAAATCTCTTCTGCCCCAGCTAGCTTGTGTTCTTCAGAGGTGCTTCAAGGTTGGATAACTGCTCTAAGCTGTGCCCCAAAACTCTACTCTCTCAGATCACCTAGGTCTCAGATATAATGCCAACTTTAGGCAGTATGACCCATCACACCTAGTCCTTTTGATCAACTAGTCTCCCTTCTAGAATCTTCTCTGGGCATTTGGACATGAGACAGTAAATATCTTGCTAAGTTATCCTCTCTATGAATGGACTGAACATCTTTTGCTAAAATAGGACCTGTCTTGATCTCTGCTGTCTTCCCACCAAAACATGATACTTGCCAATCTCCAGCTGAACCCAGAGCCCTCTCCTCAATACCCATGCATCAGGGCGAGCCTGACGAAGCCCTTGCGGTTCCGCAGCACCAGCTTGTTGGCTCCAGGCCTGGTCTTCAGTGCCTCCTTGATACCCCCAACAGTGATGGTCACTAGGTTGCCGCTTCCTTTCCTGCTCAGAATGTGAGCAACACTCTCTTTGTCGGCTGAGACCAGCCCTGGGGAGAGTCACGTGGTTAGCTATGGGGTGAAGGGGACGGGGCCATAGGGGGGATGCGGTAGGTCCCTACTCACCCTCCCCCTACAGCTGGGAGTTCCCTGAGGACTTCCCAACCCCTCACCAAGCTCATTGCTGGGAACAGAGCTATGGGAAGTGCTTCCTTGGGTCTAGCCTCCTTCTCTACCACACATGTTCTTGGAGGAAATACAGAATTCTTAGAAGCCCTCCCTGAAATCCTTCCTCCATGCCTGCAGCCCTCATTTTCCTGGGCTCTCCAGTTCTGGGAAGGCTTACCCCCTTGCATGATGTAATCCCTGAAGAATGGCATCCAGAAAAATATGTTTATCGTTGTCACATGTGGCTGGATGCCAGGGAAAACTGAGAAGAAGCCCGTGCTCCCTGAGCACAGGTTGGCAAAAACTCCAATTGACAGGACTCCATGAGGGTGGAAGCCAGCGAGGTAGTTCCGGGAGGGGTCCAACTCAGCGGTCTTGACTAGCTGTGGGGACAGAAACCTGGTGAATTGGCGCTGTACCTCGTGCCCTCGCTGGTCCACCTGCTGACTTTCTGGGCTGACCTCTTCTATGTCTCCTCTGTACCCAAGTGCTATCACACCCCATGTGAATGTGCTGAAATTAGAGATGGCCTATCTGAGGATCCTTGTCCCCACTGCAGACCTGGAGCAGAGGAGACACTCTTGGAGACTGTGGAATGAAATGAAGAGAATGGACCCATGAATGGACCCACCAGGGAAGGAAGGCCCCCTGCCCAAGGACTCCTGGGAGGGTGACAGGGACACAAGCCCCTGTCCTACATGAAGGGAAACCTTATCCTAGGCAGAGTCCACCCAGAATGAAGGAGCCGTTGCAGGAGGGAGTGAGCATCTCTCCAAAGACTGGGGCAGCTGGAGTTCTGTCCTGGAACAGGGCTGACCCCTGAGTTCCTGTGACTCAGTCTAAGAGACCCCAGTGTGCTAGGAAGTGGGGGTGGGAAAAGGGGCACGAAGTCCCTAGGGATGCCCGCAGGTCTGGGTGGGGAGGGGTCAAGGAGGCATCCTGCCAAGTCTGCAGCACTTCCTGACACCAGGTCACAGCCTGCTCACAGCATTGCACCCCTGCTCAGGCCTTGGCCTGTGTAGACACTGCTGCTCCAGGATAATGAAATCCTCACATAGAAACCCAGCTCCTGGACTGATCTTCAGGATGAGGTGGAGGCCCCTTGTCCTGGGAGAAACACTGCCTGATTCTCTACCGTTAATTCTTGAGGAAGCCTATCACTTGTGTTTAGAAAGCTCCAAGACCCAGAAACCATTTCCTCATTTTGCTTGAAATTCCACCACTAAACTCTAGTTTATAAAAATCACAGCAGGAACTGTTTAAAGTTCAGGAATCCACAAGCATTTGGCAGGGAGTGCAGAGGCTTGTCAATGTGGGAGAGCTCCAGTAGAGCACGGACTCCCACTTATGGACTAGCCCATCATTCCTGCAGGGCCTGCACAGTGAAAGTGTGTGGAAGAGTTGGAGGATCTCCTGGGAGGTGCTGGGGTCCAGAATGTGAGGCCACTGAGTTATCTCTGCAGGCTCCCAGCCCAAGACAGGCAAGTTACTGGGCACATCATCCTGCCCTCTGCACCCACTCAATGGTACTGCCTGCCCTCTGCAGGCCTGCAGTGGGCAAGACTCCTGAATGCTGTACACATGAAATTTCTGCAAATCAAGTCCAGTGTCCCATCCATCTTAATAGTGACTTTGAGAAACCCTCCCCTGGGGTTACCTGTTTGGGTGAAGAGCATGAGGGATGTGGATAGACAGTCACAGAGCCCCTCAGTACCATTTTCCTGGCAGACATTCAATTGACAACAGTTTTGGTTGCAAAGAGAGCCACATGCTGTTCTTGGAGGCCCTAGGATGATCTGATATTTCATGAAATCCTCACAACCCAATAATGAATGTGGCATAATTTCTGCTTTACATGTGAAGAAATCAAGGTTCAATGAGACTAGCTCACCCAAGATCTGGTATGTTGCAGATCTGGTATTAGAACCTATCCTGCCCAGCTCCACAGGTCACACTCTATCCATTTCTTCTCTTCTGTTTCCGGAGGAGGGCCACCTGCCTCTTCCTGGCACCTTTCTGTGTCTCTCCTGCCTTTCCCACCCTATCTGGACAGTAAATCATCCCTTCCCAGGACTTACACCCAAAGATTCAGTCTTTTTGTGATATAGGAAAGAAGTAGAAGGCTCAGTTCACTTAGAGCAATGTCTTCCTCAATCAGGACTGACCTTTGAGCCCATGGTCAGGTGTCCACAATGACCTTAGGTCAGAGAGTCAGTCAGAGGCACTCAGAGTAGAAGGGAGCAGTATGTTTACTGGATACATGGGGAAACTGAGGAACTGATTGAGCAAGGCTCTGTCCAAGGACATAAAGCATACCGAAATTTGGGGCAGAATAGATCCAGAGAACCAGTTCAGGGCTCTCTGCCTAGCTTCTTTACCCAAAGTTAATACACAAACTTTGAAACCAGTAAAAGGACTTGTGTGGCCTTGGTCATGCCTTTCTTTCTCACTGGGTATCAATCTTTTTATTTGAAGAGGTGTGGGGCTAGATGTTCTCTAAGGACATGACTTTATACCTGCAAATCCAAGCATGTCTGCTGAGCAGTTTACACCTATAAGACATATATGTGTGCTACAATATATAGTCCACAGAGCTCCTTCAAATCCTGTTCATTCATCAGTCCTCATAGTGGCCCCACATCTCTGCAGGTGGTAAACCACCGCCAGACAGAAGCTGACTCCTCCCCAGGCCGCATAGTGGTGGAAGCCCAGCTCCTTCCTCCTAGCCTGGTATTCTGCTCACCGCACACAGGGCCACACTTCCCCACGGACACGTGGGGCACTACAGGCTTAGCCACTCCCCAGCCACCCCATTACTCACCGAGATGGGGAAATAGTCCTTCATGTACTTCCACATGACCCAGTGCCTTAGGATCTCATTGTGCCTGCCCCCCTGCCATGGCTTCTTTTGGTCCAAGTACAACCAGATCACATACAGGATACTGAAGAACCAGAATCTGGTGAACAGGAGGCCTATGAAGACCACAAGGCAGAGAACAGCTGGGGAGGGAAGCAGGAGCTGTCAGTAGTCACAGGAATGAAGGACAAAGCTCTCCCCATATGCCCAGCACTAGCAGCACTGCCCTGTCCAGCCCTCATCCCAGGAGGAAGGAGTCACCCTTCCCTGCCTTCAAGCAAAAAGGAATGTAGCCTTTCCAGTGTCACACTGGGAACCTGAATTTGAAGACAGACTTAACTACAAACTTTCTCCCACTGTACCATGCTGCTTATTCACTCCAATCTTATCACTTCCACTTCCCTTTCTGTCCTGTTAAGTAATTTGTATTTACCAAGGGCTCAGTAAAGGCCTGATGGAGAAGCGATTAAATGAGCCTTTGGGACCACAGAGAAAAGGGAGACATTGTCTTTGCCCAGCCCTCTTTCAGTACACCCTCAGCCCATCTTTCATAGGTATATCCCACCATATCCCTCCTCTAATGAAGCTCTCCTATGGCTTTTTCATAACTTTGAGGCACAGTCCAAGGAGCTCATCCTGGCTTTCAAGCTCCCCATGACTGACTGGAGTCCCTTCCTGCTCCAGCTTCACTCACCCATATGCATCCCCATAATCCAGCCACACTGAGCTGCTCAGTGTTCCTACAACTCCCTGAGCTCTTTGTCTCTTAGCTTTTGCTCACGTTTCCTATGCCTGCCCTTCCCTCTCCTGCCAAAGGAGGGAGGTAGAGGCTAACACATCTGCCTGTACAGCATGACTAGGGCTGGGCCCAGTGAGGAATTCCTTTCTGATCTTTGATTCTCAGTCCCTACCACAGGTTAGTCCCAGCTTCACCTCAGAGTTGGGGAGTTCTGTGGGGCTGTCATTAATCTAATGCCAATGGAACCTCATTCCCAGGGAATAATGTTCCCTCTTCAACTCATTGACTCCACTCAATCCCATACATTCAAACTCTTAAAGGTCAGTTTCCACTTCTGTTTCATCTGAAAGTAGGGTAGATTGGGCTGTCATTCCTGGTCGGTTTCCAAGAAGAGGGGATGTTTGACTCAATTTAAATAGTAGTAAAATTCATAAGCCAGACAAAGTAGGTTGAAGCTCACAGATGCTCACTTTACACAGAGCTCCTACAATGAGTCAGGTACTGGTGGGACAACTGTGAACTGGCAGAAAATCCTGGCCTTCTCAAGCTGACTCCCGCAAATCTGGAGGAAGGCTACAGGATGTCAGTGGGGACAAGATGTCCAGGATTCTGACTTAGGTTTTATTTCATTTCATTTATTTATTTATTTGTCACTACAATGTGAAGAAAGCAATAAAACCCCAGCTAGGTTGTTGCCCTTGGGCAAAATCAGAAGTCTGTGTGGGCCACACCCATTTTCAGAAAACCAGCTCTAGAAGGTAAAACCGTGTTGTTAATAGTGACTCCCTGGAGGGTAGTATTTGAGGAATTCTTTTACTTTTAGGATACACATTTTGTTTCAGTGTGTCACAGTAACATTATTAGTTTTGTACTGAGAAAATAAATGTTAGGAAAAAAACCCATATGCAGGGTATTTCCATTTGATCTAAAGATCTTCCTACACCCCACCATCCCCCTCACCTAGGCTCACTCTTTACTGTCAGCGGGAAAAATCCTAACCAGGGAGTCTTTTCAATTTCTGAGGACAGGAAAAGACTTTTTTTACCTTATTACAACAAGGGAAAAAATGTAAAAGCCCACTTTACAGAGGCCCAGAGAGGGTATGTAGATTGGTTAGGTCACACAAAAAGTTAGTAGGATGAGATTTGGCATTCAGTTCTACTATTTGGGCTACATTGTACTCCCAGCATTCACTCATTCAACAAATATTCATTGACTTCAACTCTTTTAGGAGCTTGAAATGCAGCTGAGAACAAGACAAATTGTTTGAAAGGATCTTACCTTCCTATATGAGATGTGAATTGTTAAGAGAAGGAAACAGAGTAAACAAGAAACCCATTGTTTCTGGGCCCTGAGTCCACTGTGACTGGTCCTAGTTAAGCAGTCCAGTCATCTCTTGGCCCTTCCACCATAGGACCTGCTCCATGTCCAGTATGAACCAGCTGTTCACTATATGTATGGTGCTTACTCCCCCACTGGAGGTCATCACTCTCCCACCAGCCTTTAAATCCCGCCCTGTGGATCCATCTCCTAACCATTTCTCTACCTACTGCCAGTCTCCCTTGACCAGGGGAGGCAATCTTTACCCTAAACACCAGACTGTAAATATTTCAGACTTTGCAGCCAAAGAGGCAACTCAGAGGATATTATATACAGAGCTGAGGATTTAAAATGTAAAAATCATTCTTGGCTCATGGGCTGTGCTGTGCTGTGCTGTGCTGTGCTGTGCTGTGCTAAGTCACTTTAGTCGTGTCTGACTATTTGGGACCTCCTTGGACTATAGCCCACCAGTCCTCTCTGTCCATGGGGTTTTCCAGGCAAAAACACTGGAGTGGGTTGCCATTTCCTCCTCCAGGGGATCTTCCCTACCCAGGGATTGAACCAGTGCCTCTTAGTTCTTCTGCATTGGCAGGTAGGTTCTTTACCACTAGCACCACCTGGGAAGCCCAGGTGACTTCCCTCGTGGCTCAGATGGTAAAGAATATGCCTGCGATGAGGGAGACATAGATTCGAACCCTGGATTGGGAAAATCCCCTGGAGAAGGGAACAGCTACCTACTCTGGTATTCTAGCCTAGAGAATTCCAAATTTCATGGACTGTACAGTTTATGGGGTCACAAATAGTCGGATATGACTGAGTGACTCTTTCACTTTCATGGGCTGTACCAATATAATAATAATGAGTGGGCTGGATTTGGCCCATGGGGCATACTTTGGAGACCCCTGATACAGATTGTTACTGCTCCCTGTCATTAATTTACACCCTATGCCCTAAACACAGGAAATCCATTGGCTTCAGCCATAGGGACCTATACCACACAAACTGGACCTTGTCATTCCCATACCTAAAGCCTTCCTGGGGCTCCCTTTGTCCCCAGGATAAGGGACAAGGTACAAGCTCCTGCTCCTGGCACCAGTGGACCCAGATCCCTTTCCTCAGCTTCCCTCCCTCTAGCTACTTGACCTCCCAGTATTCCAGACTGGGCAGTGGGTGGGTGCAGCCAGTCAGACACACTCCTACTGGCAAAGCACCTGGAAGGCCAGCTGAGCAAATTGTCCCTCATACCAGGTGTTCCCCAGGTGCTGATCTCAGCAGCCCTTTTAGGACCTATATCTTTCTCCCATCAATGCCCCCTGTGCTCCAGAAGTGGCAGGTGTCCATGGCCTCCTGTTCCCAGCTCAGCATGCCTTACGCAAGATCAAGATGGAGAAGATCCATTGCAGGACTGCGAAGGTCTGCAATCTGCGCTCCAGTGGCACAAACAAAGGCGCGAACTCCACCATGCTGGCTCCTCTGTGGGTTCTGGAGGCTTCTCTGAGTTCTGCTGCAGACTGAGACACCTGCTGGTGTTTGCTGCTGCCAGAGATTGGCTAAGCATTTATGGGTTCTGAAGTGGGTGGGTGCCCAATCCAACCCAACCCCAGCATCTTCCTGCCCCCGCTTGGCAAGGATCTCTTTCTTAGGAGAAATCTTTGAACTCACTCTCCAGGCCCCATGTCGAAATGGAGGAAGGAAAGGACATTTGCCTTTTAAAATAATGTTTTATCTGCCATATCTTCTTTCTCTGTTTGCTTAAATCTTGCTATCACTTGGCATGTGAAGCAACAAATACAGTACAATATTGTCTTCTTTCCACCTTCACAGCTACCTGGCTGTGATAGTTGTCTCCTTTCATTTGTCAGATCCACTGTTCCCTTCCACGAATTTGTAATTACAATTCCCATCTAAAAATCCCTTGGCCCCATAATCTCCTCCACCTCCTGCCCTATTCCTCAGCTCACCTGCACAGCACAACTGTTGGAAGAGCTGTCATTGTCTTCCAACTGTCAGCTCCACACCCTTCCCTCCCATTCTCTCCTCCCACCTCCAGACTTCATACATCACTGCTCCATGGAACTGCCCTTGACAAGTTCACCAGTGGTCTCCACGCTGCTGAATCCAGTGGTCAATTCTCAGCACTCATCTTGACCTCTCAGCAGCCTCAGACACAGTTGGTCCCTCCCTCCTCCTTGAAACCACTTAGTCTGTGGACACCACTCTCTCTTGGTTTCTCTCCTGCCCCTCTGACTGCCCCTGGGTCTCCACAGTGGCTCTTGTCCTTCACCAGGCTAAGTGTTTGAGGGTCTTTCTGCTCTCTCTGTCCCTGACCCTCCTTCCTCTCCTGTAGAGACCTCATCCAGGCTCATGGCCTTGAAGTCTGTCTACAGAATGAACACTTCCAAACTGCGTCTCCTGCCTGACCTTCCCTTGGGCTCCATACTTGACTAAATAGGTGGGTACTTGACATTCTCCCTGATAGTCTGCTCGGCACCTCCACCACAGCTTGTCTACAACTGAACTTGACTTCCCCTCATCCGCCTGTGTTGTAGTCTCCATATAGCCACAGAGCTTTCCAAAGTGGTTAACAATATTTACCCCCACAAGCCCCTGACAAAAATTCCAGTTGCTCCACATCCTCCTCAACATTTAATCCATTGTAATGAGGATATGGGGAAATCTTCATTGTGCTCACAGTGCTCCTAATGCCTAGTGCAATTGAGCACAGTTAAGGATGTTTATTGGGGCAGGAGAAGGGGATGACAGATGATGAGATGGTTGGAGGGCATCACCAACTCAATGGACATGGGTTTGGGTGGACTCCGGGAGTTGGTGATGGACAGGGAGGCCTGGCGTGCTGCGGTTCATGGGGTCACAAAGAGTCGGACACGACTGTGTGACTGAACTGAGCTGAACTGATAGGCCATTTAAATATATTCTATCTTAAGTTCCACTCTTTTGTTGACTTAAATATCTCTGGTACTGTAAAGCTGCTTTCCACCCACACAGCCAGCCTCTTTGATAATCACTGACACTGATGTTCTCACTGGATTCTGGGCTTTTTCTCCCTCTCACAGTCTAAACAGCTAGAGGGACTTCTTGGTCAAGGGCTGTGTGATTGCACAAGCTGTAGAGTAGTGTGGCAGGTTTTTCCAAAACAGCAGCACCAGTTTATATCTCACCTAAAATATGTCAGTGTCCCATGGATGCAGATCCTCTCTCCTTGGTGAATTCAGACACCTTATTTGCTGGTGTGTAGAGAGATATCTTGGAGAAGGCAATGGCAACCCACTCCAGTACTCTTGCCTGGAAAATCCCATGGATGGAGGAGCCTGGTGGGCTACAGTCCATGGGGTCAGTAAGAGTTGGACATGACTGAGCGACTTCACTTTCACTTTTCACTTTCATGCACTGGAGAAGGAAATGGCAACCCACTCCAGGGTTTTTGCCTTGAGAATCCCAGGGATTGGGGAGCCTGGTGGGCTGCCGTCTATGGGGTCAAACAGAGTTGGACACGACTGAAGCGACTTAGCAGCAGCAGCAGCAGAGAGATATCTAGTTGGGGTCTTGATTTCCATTTCCTCATCACGAAAGGTGAACCTGGCTTTATTCATTGCATTTCGTCTCTGTGAAAGTCTCCTTAATTTTTACTCATTTCTTTACAGTGTATTTTTGATTTTTTTTTTCTGAATTTGAAGAAACCTCCCCTGCTACCTCCCCACCCCCCCCAATACTAACCATTGTTGGTTGGGTACATTATGAATTTTTTGTCCCATTTTTTTCTTCATTTATATAAATTTTTATTTACACAGTAAATTAGAAATTGTATTTACATTAATTCTTTGTTCTCCTAAAAGAGCACCTAAAATCTCACCCCCACCCCTTATAGGGTATAATAAGTGTTCACTGAAACTGTATTGTGTTATTGTTTTAAGGAGAGAGGATGGAGAAGAAGGAGCCACCAGCTAGCCTGTCCTGCTGTCTACAAGGGAGTAGGACTTGGACTTGGAGCAGAAGTGAGTGTGCTTGAATCCTGCAGTGCCTTCCATCAGCAGACCTAAGAACAAGGCAAGGTTGGGCATCTCACATCTTCTTCACCTGTGAGGTGTGATCTTTTTCCCCCTCTTCCTTGTAGGGAGGGTCTTCCCTGATAGCTCAGCTGGTAAAGAATCTACCTGCAATGCAGGAGATCTGGGTTGGGAAGTTCCCCTGGAGAAGGGAAAGACTACCCACTCCAGTATTCTGGCCTAGAGAATTCCATGGACTATGAAGAGTTGGACATGACTGAGCAACTTTCACTTTTACTTTCCTGGTGAGGAACACATGGAGCCCTGGGGTTCTTCTCTCAATTCTTACTTAGCTTGTGTTTTAAGGTGTCACTGACAATCTGGTTTTAGAAAAGGCAGAGGAACCAGAGATCAAATTGCCAACATCTGCTGGATCATTGAAAAAGCAAGAGAGTTCCAGAAAAACATCTATTTCTGCTTTATTGACTATGTCAAAGCCTTTGACTGTGTGGATCACAACAAACTATGGAAAATTCTGAAAGAGATGGAAATACTAGACCCCCTGACCTGCCTTTTGAGAAACCTATATGCAGGTCAAGAAGCAGTAGTTAGAACTAGACATGGAACAACAGACTGGTTCCAAATAGGAAAAGAAGTATGTCAAGGCTGTATATTGTCACCCTGCTTATTTAACTTATATGCTGAGTACATCATGAGAAACACTGGGCTGGAGGAAGCACAAGCTGGAATCAAGATTGCCAGGAAAAAGAAAGCTGAGTGCCAAAGAATTGCTGCTTTTGAACTATGGTGGTAGAGAAGACTCTTGAGAGTCCCTTGGTCTGCAAGGAGATCCAACCAGTCCATCCTAAAGGAGATCAGTCCTGAGTGTTTATTGGAAAGACTGATGCTGAAGCTGAAATTCCAATACTTTGGCTAACTGATGTGAAGAGCTGACTCATTTGAAAAAACCCTGATGCTGGAAAAGATAGAGGGCAGGAAGAGAAGGGGACAACAGAGGATGAGATGGTTGAATGGCATCACCGACTCAATGGAGATGACTTTGAGTAAACTCCAGGAGTTGGTGGTGGACAGGGAAGCCTGGCATTTTGCAGTCCATGGGGTTGCAAAGAGTCGGACATAACTGAGTGACTGAACTGAATAACTGAACATTTTAAATTTTAATGTATTCCTATTTATTTTATCAGCCTTTTATTTAATTGATATTGCTAGATTGCTTGGTCTGACTTTGGAAATCTTTAAGTCATTTTGATAAATTGTAACTTTTCCTTGGAAACTATCAGTTTCATCAAAGAATGCAAATTAAGTGTTCACTCTCCATTTGGTGTTCCCCAACCCCCAGCAACTACCAGCTTGCTTTTCTTTCTGCTGCTGCTACTGCTGCTAAGTCGCTTCAGTTGTGTCCGACTCTATGTAACCCCATAGATGGCAGCCCACCAGGCTCCGCCATCCCTGGGATTCTCCAGGCAAGAACACTGGAGTGGGTTGTCATTTCCTTCTCCAATGCATGAAAGTGAAAAGTGAAAGTGAAGTTGCTCAGTCATGTCCGACTCTTAGCGACCCCATGGACTGCAGCCTACCAGGCTCCTCCATCCATGGGATTTTCCAGGCAAGAGTACTGGAGTGGGCTAATCAATGAATATAGTAGAATTGCAGGATATAAAATCAACACACAGAAATCCTTTGCATTCCTATACACTAACAATGAGAAAACAGAAAGATAAATTAAGGAAACAATTCTATTCACCATTGCAATGAAAAGAATAAAATACTTAGGAATATATCTATCTAAAGAAACAAAAGACCTATATATAGAAAACTATAAAACACTGGCAAAAGAAATCAAAGAGGACACTAATCAGTTCAGTTCAGCTTAGTCCCTCAGTCGTGTCCAACTCTTTGTGACCCCATGAATCACAGCACTCCAGGCCTCCCTGTTCATCACCATCTCCCAGAGGACACTAATAGATGGAGAAATATACAGTGTTCATGGTTTGAAAGAATCAATATAGTGAAAATGAGTATACTACTCAAAGCAATATATAGATTCAATGCAATCCCTATCAGACTACCAACAGTATTTCTCAGAGAGCTAGAACAGATAATTTCACAATTTGTATGGAAATACAAAAAACCTCAAATAGCCAAAGCAATCTTGAGAAAGAAGAATGGAACTGGAGGAATCAACCTGCCTGACTCCAGGCTCTACAACAAAGCCACAGTCATCAAGACAGTATGGTACTGGCACAAAGACAGAAATATACATCAATGGAACAAAAGAGAAAACCCAGAGATAAATCCACACACCTATGGACACCTTATCTTTGACAAAGGAGGCAAGAATATACAAAGGAGAAAAGATAATCTCTTTAACAAACGGTGCTGGGAAAACTGGTCAACCACTTGTAAAAGAATGAAACTAGAACACTTTCTAACACCATACACAAAAATAAACTCAAAATGGATTAAAGATCTAAACATAAGACCAGAAACTATAAAACTCCTAGAGGAAAACATAGGCAAAACACTCTCCGACATAAACCACAGCAGGATCCTCTATGACCCACTTCCCAGAATATTGGAAATAAAAGCAAAAATAAACAAATGGGACCTAGTTAAAATTAAAAACTTCTGCACAACAAAGGAAACTATAAGCAAGGTGAAAAGACAGCCTTCAGAATGGAAAAAAATAATGGCAAATCAAGCAACGGACAAAGAATTAATCTCAAAAATATACAAGCAACTCCTGCAACTCAATTCCAGAAAAATAAACGACCCAGTCAAAAAGTGGGCCAAAGAACTAAACAGACATTTCTCCAAAGAAGACATATAGATGGCTAACAAACACATGAAAAGATGTTCAACATCACTCATTGTCAGAGAAATGCAAATCAAAACCACAATGAGGTACCATTTCATGCCAGTCAGAACGGCTGCTATCCAAAAGTCTACAAGCAATAAGTGCTGGAGGTGTGGAGAAAAAGGACCCCTCTTACACTGTTGGTGTGAATGGAAACTAGTACAGTCACTATGGAGAACATTGTGGAGATCCCTTAAAAAAATGGAAATAAAACTGCCATACGACCTAGCAATCCCACTGCTGGGCATACACACTGAGGAAACCAGAATTGAAAGAGACACATGTACCCCAATGTTCTTTGCAGCACTGTTTATAATAGCCAGGACATGGAAGCAACCTAGATGTCCATCAGGAGATGAATGGATAAGAAAGCTGTGGTACATATACACAATGGAATATTACTCAGCCATTAAAAAGAATACATTTGAATCAGTTCTAATGAGGTGGATGAAACTGGAGCTGATTATACAGAGTGAAGTAAGTCAGAAAGAAAAACACCAATATAGTATACTAACACATATATATGGAATTTAGAAACATGGTAACGTTAACCCTGTATGTGAGACAGCAAAAGAGACACAGATGTATAGAACAGTCTTTTGGACTCTGTGGTAGAGGGAGAGGGTAGGATGATTTGGGAGAATGGCATTGAAACATGTAAATTATCATATGTGAAATGAATTACCAGTCCAGGTTTGATGCATGATACAGGGTGCTCGGGGCTGGTGCACTGGGATGACCCAGAGGGATGGGATGGGGAAGGAGGTGGGTGGGGGGTTCAGGATGGGGGACACTTGTACACCCATGGCAGATTCATGTCAATGTATGGCAAAATCAATACAATATTGTAAAGCAAAAACAAACAAACAAAAAAAAGAAAGTATATATTTCAGTGATAAATTTCCCCATGAGTCTTGTTTTCAGCTGCAGCCCATAAACTTTGACGTGTAGTGTTCTAATTTTTTTTTAGTGATGTACTACTTTCTAGTATCCTTTACAATTTATCTTTAAATCAAATAATTAATTTAGAAGCACTTATTTATTTAATTTCTAAATATGTGAAGGTTTGTGATCAGAAAAATGATTTGTGTGAGTCTTTGGTACTTGTTTATGTTAGTTTATTGGCCTAGTATATAGTTGGTTTTTACAATTTTTTCTGTTTGATACAACATGTATCCTCTAGTTGCTAGATTCAGGGTCCATTAAATCAAGCTTATTAATCATTTAAATCTTCTACATTTCTAACAATATTTTATATGTTTATTTAACCAGTTACTCAGAAGTGTTTTTTTAATCTCTGTGATAATGTTAATGAATTTGTGCATTTTTCTTAAAATTTTACCTAATTTTGTTTTATATATTTTGAAGCTATAATTTTAGATCAAAAATATGTCATATATTTCAGGTGAATTGTTTTTATATGATGACCACTCATTTTTATCCCCAGTAATTCTTTTTGCTTTAAGATTAATTTAGTGTGATATTAATATAATAGTCTCATAGTCCTTTTAGTTAATATTTACCTACCACACCTTTTCTATCATTTCTCCCATATTTATGTGTCATTATGTTTAAATATGTCTCCTGCAAGTGATGTGTTCCTACATTTAATTTTATTTAAGTGTTTTTCTGCCTCTGACATTCTCTTTTAACAAGAAAAATTTTATCATTTGCATTTATCCAGTTGCTAACATATTTGGAAATATTATTACCACCTTACATTCTATTTATTATTTGCCATTTTTCTTTGTTTGTTTTGTGCCTTTTCTAACCTTAGTAAAGCTGTCTGATCCCTTTTCTTTCTTTCAATGTGTATTTTTAGTTAATATAAATTTTCAGGTTAATGTGTTAATCAATACATCTACTCTCCTCACAAACAACTAAGGACTTTAGAATACTTTAACTTTGATCACTCCCTCCCATCTTACATGTATCTTAGTTCCACACTGTTTTCATGTACCTCAAATTAGTTCAAGCATGACCAGATCCATGTGCTCAGATGACTAAAAAACTGAACAGAGACCCCACAGCAGTGGTTCAGACAAATGAAAAGTGTAATTCTTTCTCACACTACAGGGCAGAAGCAGGCAGGTGGTCCAAGGTTGCTGAGAGAGCTCAGTTCTAGGAGGTCACCCAAGACAGGTTTTGTCTATCTTGTTCTCTGTCCTCCTAGACCCAGGGCTAAACCCTGATATGAGAACATTCTTATCTACCATTTCATCATCTCCTTAACCTCCAGATGAAAATGTAAGTCTGCCATGTTCACTTTTTATGCTAGGGGAGGAGAAAGAGAAAGTTGTACCTGAACAACTTCTTTAAGGAAGTGGCCTGGAAGTACACACAATTGCTCTTCACTGCGAAGATGGAAAATGTTGTTTCTGGTTGGACAACTAAGAGCCCAACTAAAACGTGGTGGCTTCTGTTCCTAAAAGGCAGAAAGAGAGAATGGGTTCCAGGAATCAACTGCAGTCTTCCACAGACATCCCTGGAATCCTGCATCCTCTTCTGATTTTCTCTGAGTTTGCTCCAACCTTAAGCATGTGGCCTCCCCCAGTGATGGCAAAGATAGTCACTAACAACAGTAGCCTCATGGTCTCCCATGTAACAGTTCAGTAAAACAGAGAGTGACTCTTTACATGTAGTTCCAGCTAAAGTCTAAGATTTCCTCCAATTGATCCAGTGTGGATCTCATGTCCATCACTAAACTAGTAATAAGGAATGTTTATATAATGGATACAGAGTTCACTTTTATAAGATGAAAAGAGTTCTGGAGATGGATGGTGGTGAGGGCTGCAATTATGTAAATGTACTTAATGCCATTGAACTGTACACTTCAAAGTGGTTTAGATAGTAAATTTTAGGTTACTTATATTTTACAATAATTTGAAAGACTGGAAAGAAATTTGACAAGATCAGTTACATTTTAGGCCATGAGAAACAACACAAAGTTAAACCTGTGTCATTTCTATTCACTTCAGAGAGTATAGGAACACGGTTGGGCTGTGTCCTACAGCGAATTCTGTCAGATACTCACACACACACACACCATCCTCACCCTATTAGTCCACCTGTCCTGAGGACCTGCTAGGCCCCAGCCCTGGCCTGGAGCTCCTGGGAAACCTGTTTCTTTCTTTTTTCTGAAGCCAAGGCAACATTAGAGGTGGGGCTAGTTGGACAGAAAGAAGGGAAACCCTTTTAACTCTCCTTCCTCCAGATGGTGTATCCTTCAGTCAAAGTCCTCTGGTTTTACAAGGTTAAGGTGGTTCTGTCAAGTCTACAAGAACACATTGACAAGTCAGTTACACAACAAGTTATGGTCCATAACTTGAACAAAACCAGTCCCCAAAACTGACTGTGGGCAGGACTGCCTAGGTTCTGTGTTTATCCCCTGTCATCCTCACAAGCCTGAGGTCAGTCCTTGGGCATCTCCAGGGACACAGGGGAAATGCAGCTGCTGAGGAAATGAGCTGCTGGTTCTTTTGTTCTGAGAGAGTGTTACATGCATAGGTAGGTTTGCAGCTTGAATCCTGTGCTCTGAATGGCATATTCACTGTGCTCCATTGCTGGCTTCACAGACGGGGACACTGAGGCCCTCAGAGTGTCCACTGACTCTCTGAAGTTACTCAGCCAGACGATGGCACAGGTGCCTTTGGGATCAAGAGTCCTGTATTATGGAATGGAGGCTTTTCTACCGTACAAGTTCTCCTCTGAGGAAAGAAGGAAGGACTAGATTTTGTCCATTTTCCCTCAAGTGCCTCCCAGTTTTGCCCCCCTGAAGCCCAGAATGGGGTTCAGAGTCAGAGTGGAGGGAATCTGGTGGAGCAACCACAGTGTCCTCTCAATTCATCCGCATGTTTCAGGACCCCAGGTCTTCCCCAACAGCCCTGGATGGACAGGAGCAGGATGAGGACACTGATATCTGGGAGCCTGAAGCTGCAGGTGAGGTGGAGCTTTGGAGTGAGATTGGAGGGTACAGCATCAGGGGAGCCCCAGGGAGCAGGATGTCACAGTTTGACAGGACTAAGGGTCTTAACTCTCCTCCACCATCTCAACTCCCACTTTAAAGATGCACAGATCCACGTGCTCAGCTCTGTGCAATCAAATACACGATCCAGGAACACACTTGTGTGAGTGTTTATGAAGGCTGGGCAACTGGTATGCAAAAGTAGGAAGTCAAGAAACACCTGAGGTAACAGGCAAATTTGGCCTTGGAATGCGGAATGAAGCAGGGCAAAGACTAATAGAGTTTTGCCAAGAAAATGTGCTGGTCATAGCAAACTCTTCCACCAACACAGGGGAAGACTCTACACATGGACATCACCAGATGGTCAACACCAAAATCAGATTGATTATATTCTATGCAGCCAAAGATGGGGAAGCTCTATACAGTCAACAAAAACAAGACCGGGAGCTGACTGTGGCTCAGATCATGAACTCCTTATTACCAAATTCAGACTTAAATTGAAGAAAGCAGGGAAAACCGCTAGACCATTCAGGTATGACCTAAATCAAATCCCTTATGATTATACAGTGGAAGTGAGAAATAGATTTCAGGGCCTAGATCTGATAGAGTGCCTGATGAACTATGGATGGAGGTTCGTGACATTGTGCAGGAGACAGGGATCAAGTCCATCCCCATGGAAAAGAAATGCAAAAAAGCAAAATGGCTGTCTGGGGAGGCCTTACAAATAGCTGTGAAAAGAAGAGAGGTGAAAAGCAAAGGAGAAAAGGAAAGATATAGGCATCTAAATGCAGAGTTCCAAAGAATAGCAAGAAGAGATAAGAAAGCCTTCTTCAGCGAACAATGCAAAGAAATAGAGGAAAACAACAGATTGGGAAAGACTAGAGATCTCTTCAAGAAAATTAGAGATACCAAGGGAACATTTCATGCAAAGATGGGCTGGATAAAGGACAGAAATGGTATGGACCTAACATAAGCAGAAGATATTAAGAAGAGGTGGCAAGAATACACAGAAGAACTGTACAAAAAAGATCTTCACGACCCAGATAGTCATGGTGATGTGATCACTAATCTAGAACCAGACATCTTAGAATGTGAAGTCAAGTGGGCCTTAGAAAGCCTCACTATGAACAAAGCTAGTTGAGGTGATGGAATTCCACTTGAGCTATTTCAAATCCTGAAAGATGATGCTGTGAAAGTGCTGCACTCAATATGCCAGCAAATGTGGAAAACTCAGCAGTGGCCACAGGACTGGAAAAGGTCAGTTTTCATTCCAATCCCAAAGAAAGGCAATGCCAAAGAATGCTCAAACTACCGCACAATTGCACTCATCTCACTCGCTAGTAAAGTAATACTCAAAATTCTCCAAGCCAGGCTTCAGCAATATGTGAACCGTGAACTCCCTGATGTTCAAGCTGGTTTTAGAAAAGGCAGAGGAACCAGAGATCAAATTGCCAACATCCATTGGATCATGGAAAAAGCAAGAGAGTTCCAGAAAAACATCTGTTTCTGCTTTATTGACTATGCCAAAGCCTTTGACTGTGTAGATCACAATCAACTGTGGAAAATTCTGAAAGAGATGGGAATACCAGACCACCTGACCTGCCTCTTGAGAAATCTGTATGCAGGTCAGGAAGCAACAGTTAGAACTGGACATGGAACAACAGAGTGGTTCCAAATAGGAAAAGGAGTACGTCAAGGCTGTATATTGTCACCCTTCTTATTTAACTTATATGCAGAGTACATCATGAGAAACTCTGGGCTGGAAGAAACACAAGCTGGAATCAAGATTGCTGGGAGAAATATCAAAAACCTCAGATATGCAGATGACACCACCCTGATGGCAGAAAGTGAAGAGGAGCTAAAAAGCCTCTTAATGAAAGTGAAAGAGGAGAGCGAAAAAGTTGGCTTAAAGCTCAACATTCAGAAAACGAAGATCATGGCATCTGGTCCCATCACTTCATGGGAAATAGATGGGGAAACAGTGGAAACAGTGTCAGACTTTATTTATTTATTTTTTTCAGACTTTATTTTGTGGGGCTCCAGAATCACTGCAGATGGTGACTGCAGCCATGAAATTAAAAGACGCTTAGTCCTTGGAAGAAAAGTTATGACCAACCTAGACAGCATATTCAAAAGCAGAGACATTACCTTGCCGACTAAGGTCCATCTAGTTAAGGCTATGGTTTTTCCTATGGTCATGTATGGATGTGAGAGTTGGACTGTGAAGAAGGCTGAGCACCGAAGAATTGATGTGTTTGAACTGTGGTGTTGGAGAAGACTCTTGAGAGTCCCTTGGACTGCAAGGAGATCCAACCAGTCCATTCTGAAAGAGATCAGCCCTGGGATTTCTTTGGAAGGAATGATGCTAAAGCTGAAACTCCAGTACTTTGGCGCCTCATGAGAAGAGCTGACTCATTGGAAAAGACACTGATGCTGGGAGGGATTGAGGGCAGGAGGAGAAGGGGACGACCGAGGATGAGATGGCTGGATCGCATCACGGACTCGATGGACGTGAGTTTGAGTGAACTCCGGGAGATGGTGATGAACGGGGAGGCCTGGTGTGCTGCGATTCATGGGTCACAAAGAGTCGGACACGACTGAGTGACTGAATTGAACTGAACTGGGCAACTGGTGCACACAGACTTGCTGACACAGACTCATGCTGGGCTGTGTTCAGACAATTACATGAGCCCCAGTGAAGAAACACACCCAGAGACTTTCACAATCTGTTCCACATGCATATTGCTGAGCTCATGCCTAAAGGATGGCCATCTTGTTTCTTTCAGACCAACCCTCAAAGGAGGGGGAAGTAGGGGCTGCACCAGAGTCCAGAACCAGGCTGCTAGCAGCTTTCACAGGAGGGTGACTTTTAGCGTGAATGGCCCAGATCATGCAGTCCAGTGCAGAGTCGCTCAGTCATGTCTGACTTTTTCCGATCCCATGGACTGTAGCCCACCCAGGCTCCACTGTCCATGAAATTTTCCAGGCAAGAATACTAGAATGGGTTGCTATTTCCTCCTCCAGGTATCTTCCTGACCCAGGTATCAAACTCAAGTCTCTTGCATCTCCTGCATTCACAGGCAGATTCTTTACCACTGTGCCACCTGGGAAGAGTAACACAATCCAGACCCTAGGCTTATATCTGTCTGGAGTCACTCTGGCTGATTTTTTTTTTTTTAAACTGTTCATCAAAGTATACATCTTCTTGGCTGATTTTTAAAAGTGTTGGGAGCTCAGCTGCTACCTCCTTCCCTGTCACTGTCCCCAAAGTTCCACTCTTACCTTTGACCCAAGCTTAGTCCATTGAGAGTCAGGGGCACATCGACCTCATTCTACAAATAAGGCTCTGCATACAGGGTAGGGGTGAAACAAGGCTCCTGATATGCACCCTCATCCCTGACATGTAACCCATGTCTTCCCCAAATGTCAGGGGCCAGCAGAAACGTGGCCAGTGGGAAGCAAGGCCATCAGTTCATAGTCAAAGTGACCCCAGCTCCAAGGGCCTCCTTGGCTGATGGAAGTCATAAATATTTTAAAAGATTGGACAGTGCACTGTTGAAAGGAATCAGGGGGCTGTGGAAACCCAGAGGAGAGACCTGATGGACTTCAGGGGGTGGGATCAGGGAAAGCTTTCTGGAGGAGGTGATGTCTGAAAGCACTCCTGAGAGACTAAGCAAAATAGGATTGGGTAAAAGGGCTTTCTGGCAGAGGGAACAGTCTCTGCAAAATGCTGGCACTAAGGGAAGCATGATGTCCTAGAGAACTGGAGAAAGCTCAGCAAGGCTGGAGGAGGGTAGGGAGTAGTTGGTGAGGAAGGCAGAGCCCACGATGCAAAGGGTGGTAAGCAGGCCAAAGGACCAGAGACATCCTAAGAACCCAGAGAATCCACTGGGCAGTTTTCATCAGGGGACTGATGGTGTCAGACCTGCACTGGGAGGTCCTTCTGGCTCCAAGTGCAGGGTGGATCTGGGGATGGCTTGAGACTAATTTGAGTGGAATGTAGGGCAGCTGATTAGTGGGGTTGCCCAAGGAAGGACTTTACATAGATACTCATATAATAAGAAAGGAAGAAATGTTCTCTAAATTATAATACATAGTATTCAAAGTAATTTAATACAGTTTCCTTTCTTTCTTTTTTTTTTTTTGTACTAGAGGTCTACTACTGAGAAGGGTAGAAATTTCAGAGGATATTCACCTAACTGGGGTTCAGTCAATGTTCCCTACAATCAAGTGATGGCAAATGTTCACCTGCACAAGTCATTCTTAGCTCACAGGTTGTTCAACAACTGACCATAGTTTGCTCACTCTGGTCTAGACCAGGGGGACTGGGTGGAAGCAAGTGAGAAGCTAGGAGGGTCTCTAGTCCCACCACAATGGACCTCCTCCAGCCTGTCATCCTTTGAGAGATGTCACATCTGGGGGAATCAGTGAAAATTACCCTTACTGCCAGCAGGAACTGAGATCCCTTAGCAACAGGAAGATCCCACAAATGTGAAGGTCTGTAATCATAATATCTCAGGGTAACAGGGACCTAAGAGGTCCCTGCCCAGCATTCTCCCAGGGCAGGACTAACATACATGACTTTCTTAGGAAAGCAAAATATTCCAGATATGGAAAGTAACCTGTGAGATCATGTTGCAAGAGCTGGTATTTGAATACAAATCTCAGGATTCACAGCTGGGTATCCTTTCCCTATACAACCCTATCCTTGCCATGATCTCTGGCTAACACTGGGAGCAGGAGCAAATGAGAAAAAGATGCTCTTCAGGCTCCTGATTTCCCCAGCTGGTGGTCCAGGGCAGATCAGGCCTCCAAATTTACATATATTTCATACATAACTTTCCCTGATTAGGAATCTGAGGCTTCAAGAGAATGAACAACTTGCTTGCCATCTATTAGGAGTAAAAATGGAGTCGTCTCAAAAGATATCCGTGTCATAATCCCTAGCGTTGTGAATATTTCCTTAACTGAAGAGAAAATGGGTCTTTGCATATGTGATTAAACTAAGGATCCTTAGATGAGTAGATTATCCTGGAGTATCTGGATGGGCTCTAAATCAATCACATGCATCAGTATAAGAAAGACACAGAGAGAGATTTGACTAGCTCACTCCCTTATGGCTCAGTGGTAAAGAATCTGCCTACCAATGCCGGAGTAGCAAGTTTGATCCCTGGGTTGGGAAGATCCTCTGGAGAAGGACATGGCAACCCATTCTAGTATTCTTGCCTGGAGAATCCCGTGGACAGAGTAGCCTGGCAGGCTATAGTCTTAGTCAGTTCAGTTCAGTCGCTCAGTCATGTCCGACTCTTTGTGACCCCATGGACTCAGCACACCAACTTTCCCTGTTCAACACCAACTCCCAGAGCTTGCTCAAACTCATGTCCATTGAGTCGGTGATGCCATCCAACCATCTCATCCTCTGTCGTCCCCATCTCCTCCTGCCTTCAATCTTTCCCAGCATTGGGGTCTTTTCCAGAGTCAGTTCTTTGCATCAGTTGGCCAAAGTATGGAGTTTCAGCTTCGGCATCAGTCCTTCCAATGTATATTCAGGACTGATTTCCTTTAGGATGGAATGGTTGGATCTCCTTGCTGTCCAAGGAACTCTCAAGAGTCTTCTCTAACACCACAGTACAAAAGCATCAACTCTTTGGCGCTCAGCTTTCTTTATAGTCCAATCCTCACATCCATACATGACTACTGGAAAAACTAGCTTTGACCAGACGGACCTTTGTTGGCAAAGTAATGTCTCTGCTTTTTAGTATACTATCTAGGTTGGTCATAGCTTTTCTTCCAAGGAGCAAGCATCTTTTAATTTCTTGGCTGCAATCACCATATGCGGTGATTTTGGAGCCTCCAAAAATAAAGTCGCTCACTGTTTCCATTGTTTCCCCATTTATTTGCCATGAAGTGATGGGACTGGATGCCATGACCTTTGTTTTTTGAATGTTGAGTTTTAAGCCAGCTTTTTCACTCTCCTCTTTCGCTTTCTTCAACAGGCTCTTTAGTTCTTCTGCACTTTCTGCCATAAGGGTGGTGTCAACTGCATATCTGAGGTTATTGATATTTCTCCCAGCAATTTTGATTACAGTCTACAATCTATGGGGGCTACAGTCTATGGGGTCACAAAAGAGTTGGACATGACTGAACAACTAAACAACAACTACAAATGACAACAAGGAAGGAGAAGGTAATGTGAAAATGGAAACAGAGAAAGATTTGAAGATGCTTCTTATCTGGCTTTGAAGATGGAGAAAGAGCCATGAGCCAAGAAACACATGTAGCTCTAGAAACTGGAAAATGCAAGGAAACAGATTCTCCCTGAGAGCCTCAGGAGGGAGCAGGGCCCTGCCAACCACTGGTAAAAGTGACATCGTGCAGCTGTGAAGCATCCACATGCACTCTAGTAGGTAGGAGGTTCTTAGAAAGTGGCTCAGGGAGCTGACTCTGCCCTGCTGTGGGGTCACTAAGACACATGCTCAGTCCAGCCTGAGGGGTCCACTGCCCCTCCATCTGACCCATGACCTGCTCCTGCTCAAGCACCTCCCAGGGCTCCTCCCTACCTGGGTATCAATTCTTGACCCCTGGACTGGACAATAGTTCCTTCAGACAGCAGGCCGGGCATCCTCAGGGACCCCATCTGACCTGATCCCCCTCTATCTCAATAGAACTTTGCTGAACAAAGGCCTAAACCTCAGCCTCCTGTTCCCTAACCTAACCTTGAACCTGACCCTCACCAGGAAGTCTCGCCCACATGTACTCTGCCCTCTCCTCTCTGCCTTTGCTCCCTTAGCAGCTCCCATGATTGCACCTCTGCTTCCTCCTGATCTCTAGCAAAGCCCAGTCCTCCTGAGAGGGTGAGGTTGATTCAGGCCATGTGGCTGTCGGTAGAGCTGTGCTGGCTGACCTTTGTCCCACTTGTCACCATCAAGCAGTGTCACTAGGCTTGGCCCCAGCACACCCTTTGTGTCTTGTGAGAAATGATGTCTGAGAACTTCTTCCAGGTCAAAGGGCGGCCTGATTTCTGGAGGGGACTCCAGTTCTGCCCAACCTTGAGGGCCTCTGAGTCTCTCTACCACACCTGACATCTCTTGTGCTCCTCAGGCTGTGTGAGTCTGCCCCTGTGTTGGTGGGAGATCTTCTCACAAGGGCAAAGCCTCTTGGGAAAGCTGGAGACACTGAGGGGGTGTCAGGGAGTAGGTGCTGTATAGTATTGGACTCTTGCTCTGCAGCTCCTGGATTGCTGTATCCATGGGGAGGCCGACTGCTTAATAGCCCAGCATCAGTGCTGAACACATGAAAGGACACTCTGTCCACACAGAATCCAGTGTGGCTGTTCCTGCTCGGGTACCTCTCCGGGCAGCCCTCCTCTGAGATCAGTCTCACTGCTCCCTCCTTGTGTGACTGAGGTCATCAAATAGAGCCTCCAACATTACTGTGTACAAGGGGGAAAATCCTTCTGTATAGCCTCCCTGGCTTCCCACATCCCATTCCCCATCCAAGTGCCCTAAGTCTGATGGTCACCTTCTACTGCATCCCAGCCATGCCTGGACTCACTGTCATGATTCCCATCTCTGACCTGTGCTCACACCTTTGCCCCACCTGGGGCCCTGCTGTGCATGCATCTCAGCCTGTGTCCTCCTGGCAGACAGCCTCCTGCAACACCCACAGCACTGGGGTTGCCTAATCCAGTGTCTGAGGGCTCGTGGGCTATCACTCTGGTAGCACCTGCAAAATGCCTGCAGTGACTTAAGCTGCAAATATCAAACTCTCATACGGAGGGTGGGGTGGACTTAGAGCCAGGCATCAAACAGATAGAATACAGAGGCTGAACTGATGGTGATTCAGGTAAGTTAGCTCATAGAAGGCAGTGTGGCTTCTTTTTGTGCCTTTTCCCTCTGTGTGGAGGAGCTGGAAGGCTTTGAGTAAATACTGAAAATGTATTTGCTCCACTGTTAATGAAGGTTGGAAGCTGGAACGAGCATAACAAAGGGTTATGAGTGTTCACCGAGTGCCTGAGGCTGGGAACGAAGGGTTATACGCCCGGCCTTGAGGCGTTCAAAGGCTTCCTTCTGACCACCTGTTTCTGAGAGCAAGGACTGTTGTTTCATGATAAGACTCCCTTTAGAGTTTCGCCAAAGCTATGTTATGGCTTGGGTGGTGGGAACTGTATTTTATGCTTAAATGCTTTGATGTTTATCTGAAATGGCTACGTGCAAGTCTGTCTTATGCTCTATTCCCTGAAAATTATAAAACTACACAACTGGATAAGAAACTTTGTCAGTCCACTAGAGGCTGTCCCTGAGTGTCCTTTTCAGAGTGCGGTTCTCTGGGCCTTACACCTCTGTCTCTACATCTCTCTCTCTCTCTCTCTCTTCCTCGTGATTCGCTTACTCTGGGAGAAGCAGTGTCACTGACAGTTGGCAGCCCCATGGAAAACCCCACATGTGATGCATAGATGCCTGCTGCCAGTAGCCACAGGAGCAAGCCTGGGAGTGGATCCTCCAGCCCCACTCAAGGCTCTGAGACAGTAGCCCCTGCAACAGCTTGGCTGCCTTGTTATGAGACACCTGTGCTCAGGCCCACAGCCTAGCAACTCCACAACACTGACCTTCAGGAACTGTGAGACAGTAAATGTTGGTTGTGTAAAAGCAGCTTAGTTTTGGAACATTAGATCTAAACCAAGAGAGAACCAGTTTAATCACCTGAGAGTCTAGTACTGGTCTCTACCCCTTCCCAGGTCTGGCCTGTGAGGCCCGAGAGGAGGTGCCATGTGAATCATTTATGCAACTTCCCACAGTCACCGGGGATACTGACGTGCCTAGGTCCTGTGTCAGGGCTGGGTGGGTCCTGGGGGCAATAAGGATGTGGTCTAGCCTCAGAGTCCAGTCCCTTGGCAACATGGTATCCACTCACCCACTAGTGGCCCTGTCCTTTCACCACAAGTCAGCTCACAAGATGGGTAACTAACTGGGATTGAGGGCAGTGGGGTGGGAGACCTGGATTTGAAGGTGGGTGGAGTGTACTGAGGTCTGACAACAGAGGTATCCTTTATTTGACCAAGTGGAGGAAACAGAGGGTCCAGGGAAAGAGTCCTAAGACATAGCCTGTGTGAGCAGCATGTGTTCTGTAAGACTGAGTGTGCAGGGCAGGCAAGAGTGGGCTGGAGGGGAGAGGATCTGGGAGGTGAAACGGGGCAGGTTTGTAGAACAGGTTTGAAAGGGCCTTGCAAGCCAGGCTGAGGTAGAGTTTAGGCATATCCTGACACATAGAGATCATTTACAGGCTGGGTTTTATTTGAGGAGAAGACTCAGGTGCTGGGTGAAGGCTAGCTAGAGGGAAGCCCTGGAGGCAGGAGGATTATTTCACAGTACTGGGACTTCCTCTCCCCGCCAGTGAGAACCCAGGGGGCTGAGTCAACAGCAGAGGAAGAGAAAGTCATGTGAACCCAGTGGAAACTATCTCATCCATACGATGAGAGTTGAAGGCCAAGGGAGAAGGAGGAGCAGGAGGAGGAGGATGGAGACCTGGAGGAGACAGTGGAGGCTGGGGATGGTGGGAAAAGAAGCTTGGGCCTGGATGCGGACACCTTCTGTCTCCCGTTGACACATTCAGACCTACTCTCCACATGTGTCCACCTTGCTTTCTGCAGAGAGACCACTCCATAGACTGTATCCCAAGGGTCTGGGTACCCTCTAGCTTCCACATGGGTTCAGGCAATCGGGAGACTTGGCAGGCGATGGAGGGAGGAGAATGAGGTGGGAAGGCTCTTTCCCTGCAGGGTCAGGGTGCTCCTGTGCTCCTCCGCAAACCTGGCCCCTGCATTTCAGTTTCAGGCCCTCCAGTTTCAGGCCACAGCTGCCTCCTCTTGTCCTTCTAGGTTTCAGGGTGGTAGTAGCCCTTTACCTCTGCCACAGCCCTGGATAATTGTGCTTTCCCACCCCCTGCAGGCTCCTCAGAGAATTGTCCCTTAGTTAAAATTGCCTTAGAGAGATTTCATTATTAAGTGTTAACGTCAGTCCCGCAGTCATCTCCGACTCTTTGTGATTCCATGGGCTGGGGCCTGACAGGCTCCACCGTCCACGGAATTCTCCAGGCAGGAATACTGGAGTGGGTAGCCATTGTCTTCTCTAGGAAATCTTCCCAGCCCAGATATTGAACCCAGGTCTCCCGCATTGCAGGCATATTCTTTAATACCGAGCCACCAGGGAAGCCCCAGATTGCCTTACATTATCCTAACTGCAACGTGGCAACTGATCCCTGCTGGGATCCAGGCTGATACAAGTTCTAGGAGCAATGGAGAGCCCTAGAAGGAACAAGCAAGATGGGAATGGGCACCGATGGGGAATGGGGCCGAGACCCTCAGGGTAAAGTAGGGCTTTGTCATGGTCACACTCAGGGAGGGCCAGGTGATGTGGGAGAAGGGGGCCTGGTAGGTTTCCACGTACACTTATTGGTAAACTGTTTTCAAAGAGGGGCCCAAGTGTTGCTATCTGTGTCCCACCCTTTTGAGTGTGACTTGCTGTTCCTGCCACACAGAGGAGAAGCCTATTCCTCTCCCTTTGAATCTAGACCAGCCTCAGGACTTGCTTTGACAGATGCAAGCAAAATTGTGCAAGTCATGCCTAGAGGACTTAGTAGATGTTGCAGCCTTGCTCTCATCCTTTGGAAACCAGCCACCATGAATGTGAAAAGTCAGATGAATAGAGAAAGAGACCTATGCCCCACTCCAGTGTTCTTGCCTGGAGAATCCCAGAGACTGTGGAGCTTGGTGGGCTGCCGTCTATGGGATCACCGAGTCGGACACGACTGAAGCGACTTAGCAGCAGCATGCCCACCTGCAAGGAGAGGTCAGTTGGTCGGGCCCCCCAGCTGCCCCCAGCTTCAGCCACCCCACCACTGAACTCAGATGAAGGAGAGCTTGGGTTAAGACTAAGAACCACCCAGCCACCCACAGAGATGTAGACACAATAAATCCTTGCTGATTTCAGCCACTTAGGTCTGCAGTGGTTCAATACAAGCAGTAGAAAATTATAGCAGACAGGTACTTCTCTCCTGGCAAATTCTGCCCTTCTTTCATGGCATAGCCCACCTGCAACTTCCTCCCTCTTCCCCTGGTAGAAACCAAACCCCCTGCTCTTGATCCTGCTTCTCTTGGGACCCTATAGCACCCACTTCATAGTGTCAGAACAGGCCATCATGAGATGCTGGGCACATTTATGACCTGACTCCTGGTTACACTCTTCTCCCTGCCAACCATTTCTCACTGTATGTGAAATGGCTAATTATCTCATTATATCTGTTCCACTCCCAAGACTCAAGCTTCATGTTGTGATGCTTGTTTCTCTGATAGCAAAACTAAGGTTTGTGGAGGATGTGACTTGCCCACAGTCACTGAAAAGGGTTGGGCTAAGCTTGGACCCAAATTTACATTCTTGAAGTGCCCCACATTTACAGTTATTGCTGTGATTAGCTTATGGATGGAGAAGACGTATTTTCCCACTCAAAATGTGGGGGTTCACAGTTCTGGTCCTATGCTATCATCCTGTCCCACCCTACATCCTGTCCCTCACTAATGACCTGTGTCCCAGACCTAGGAACCCAGAATTCTCATCAGAGGCTTGGCCCCACCTTCTCTTCTTGCAGATGCATAAGATCAGTCACTCCTCAGGTGTGGCCTTCCTTCTCTGGCTGGTCTGCCTTGTGTCTTTATGTAATAACCCTTGTCTCCCACAGAATAGGCCAGAGGTGGTAAGCTGGAGTTGACTGCTTAGGAAGGAAGAAGAAGCATGCCATTCTCTGGCCCATCTGAGCCACCATCTAGGAAGGGGGCACAGGACAGCAGGGCTGGGGTCCAGGCTGGGAATCAAAGGTGAGCTTTTGACCAGCCCTCCTATTGGGGCTTCCCTTGTGGCTCAGAGGTTAAAGCATCTGCCTGCAATGTGGGAGACCTGGGTTCAATCCCTGGGTCAGGAAGATCCCTGGAGAAGGAAACGGCAACCCACTCTGGTATTCTTGCCTGGAGAATCCCATGGATGGAGGAGCCTGGTGGGCTGCAGTCCACGGGGTCGCAAAGAGTTGGACATGACTGAGCGACTTCACTTTCTTTCTTTCCTAGTTGGAGGTAGAAGGATTGAGAAAAAGATTAAATGGAATCTTTCAATTGTTTCTGTGTTTTTTTGTTTTGCCACACTAAGTGGCTTGAGGGATGTTAGTTCCCCTACCAGGGGTTGAACCTGGGCCCTGACAGTGAAAGTGCAGAGTCCTAACCACGGGACTCCTAGGGAATTCCCAGAATCTTTCAACTATTGAATTGAAATTTATGGAGCCCAGATTCCGTGCCACTGTTAGGGCTGAATGAGTAGGAACTGCCATTGACGCTTGCTTAATGTGACCTCAGAATTGAGGTCAAAGTTCATCTTAGTCACTCAGGGAAACTGAGACCCAGAAGGAGGATGAAGATGTTAGTGCACAGTCGTTTAGCCAGTGACAGAGCCCAATTCTTTTTCCCCAACTTCTGGATCTCCCTGTGGCTGCCAGCCTGGGGCTCAGAGGACTCAGAAACTCAGAGGTGCCAGGATGAGCCAGGAGGTTGTGACCTCACCCTCCTCTCCAGCTCAGGGAGGGAGGAGATGGGACAGGCAGGAGGCAGGATGAGGGAGCTTGTAGGAAAAAGGGCTGTAGCTGGGGGCAGCTTCTGTGCTGTCACTCAAAGCAGAGGAAGGGAAACCTGCTAACTGGAGCTGCTCTTTGTCCTGCTCATTGAGTGACAGGACCACAGAGGACAGAGACACAAACATCATCCTCTCCCAGTATCTCTCCCACTTCTCAGGTGGGCAGAACCAAGGAGAGGGCCCATTACAGAGGAGTCGGTGCAGGAGAGCAAATCCCTGATGCCAGAGTCTGGTCTCCTCTGCCATGGAGCCAACTGTGACCTGGGGCCTGGCATGGGGTGGAGCTGCAGGAGTCGGTGAAGGCTCTGGAGATGTGTTCAACAGACACCTCCAGGAAGCCTTCTGGGATCACAGCAACTTTCCTCTATCCTCCCCAATCCAGCCCTGCCCTTTGGGGCAGCATCTCAGCTCAGCAGAACTCCAAGTGTTGGTCTCTGGGAACATTGTACTTGAGCTTGTGGGCTTCGAAGAGGTTTTCCAGCTCCTTCATGTAGTGCTGGTACAGCCTGTACACCTCCTCCTGGGAGGGATGCGGGGTCTTCTGCACCTCGATGGGCTTCCCCCACTGCAAGACACAGAGGTGAGTGGTGGCCCAGAGCAGGAACCACTGGAGTCCCAGGATCCCATGGGCCAGGACTCCATGCCAGAGGTCACACCTGCTGGAAGGTGCCTGTACTGCCTCCCTTCCAATTGTATTTTGGGTGACCTAATCTAGATATTAGGGCAACTCTAAGCTCTGATGATAAAACGCCACAGGCTGCATGACCTCCTGCTAGGCAATGTATTAGATACTTTAATGCATGATCTCTTTCTATCCTCCTAGAAATCCTCCAAGGATAGAACTTGCTTTATTCCTGTTTGACAGCTGAGGTGTTAAACTCACCTCAGGGAGCTTAAGTAACTTGTTTAATGTCACATAGCTAGGCAGAATAAGTGTCAGGTGGAATGTGCTCTTAGTCTCAAGGACATGTGGACACTGGAGTCTCAGATGCCATGATTGGACACACCCAAATGTCTGGGAGGCGGTGGGCCACACCCCAAGCACCTTACTTCCCTCTCTCCTGCTATGCTAGAGGGCAGTGCCCCCCATTCTAAGGAGGAAATAAGAGGCCCTATCAACTTCCTTCCTCTGGTTCTATCTGGCTCCGAAAGCAACTGTCATGTCTTCTCTTCAGAGTCATCTGGAGGCAGCAGCCCTATAACATTCCTGAAAATATTACCCCCAAATCCAGGGAAACTCTTGACTGCCTGGACTCAGCTAAAGGTAACTGGGTGAATGGAGATAAACAGACCTCTCATTACAAGCTTTGCCGTTGGAAGACATTTGGAATCCAAGAGGAGAGCAAATAAGATGACCATATAACTGAAAAGATGGTGTTAAATCCATGCGCTGAAGCCCATGCCCATTATTTATAGGAAATTTCTTCAGGCTCTCCTTTGTAGCCTGATGATGGCTATTATACACAGTTCTAACAGACCTGGAGTGCACATCCCTTATATCCGTCTTCTCCAATAAGCCTTATGGAGATTGTCTTCTCAGAAGTAAAAACTCTTTCCTCTGGTATAGTAAAAGTCAAGTAGATCCTGACTCAAATCTCAGTTGTGTTACTCAAATGCAGGGTCATCTTTTGGAAATGATTTACCTTCTATAGGTCTCATTTTGTGATCAATAAAATGAGGATGATAATTTTTGCTTCCAAGGTTGTAGGGACAACTGAGAAGCTGCATATAAGTAGCCAATGCAGTGCCTGGCACAGTAGGTGCTCAGTTATCAGTAGTGGCAACTGGTCTTTATGCCCCTGTTACTCTTCTCATCTCAGATGCCTTGCATCTGGGTTACTTGCCTATATATCCATTTCCCAGCAATAATTTGAAGTGGGGATGGAGTCAGCGTCCTAGGAATTAATTGCTTAATTAAACATATGGAAAGAGATTAGAAAGAAATAGTGTAGTAGGAAAATACTAGTGGAGAAAAAGAGGCTAAATAACTTGGTTTACGTGGAATACCAATAAAACTCCAAGACAAGGAATTTGCACCATCTACGTAGGCCACCGGTGCCCACTTGAATAGTGGAGGGTGCCCCGCCTTGGGCTCCCTCTCGCGTGGGTTTTAGAAGCCAGGGCAAGTAAGTAGACATGGTGAGCCTCCACGCTCCAGATGGGAATTCAGCCAGAGAAATGGAGAGAACGAGAAAAGACCACACGGGGGAAACCAGTCTTTCCAGGAATTGGTCCCCTTTCTTTATTTTTCATGTCCGCTTATATACTTTTTGTTATACATAGGGATGAATACAGAGTCTCGCAGGGTCAGCACACCTGACCCTTATCAAAATCAGGTGCTTTATACAAATGTATAAAAAGGTCGTAGGGGCTTTACATCATCTTCTGGACATGAGGCCTGCTAACATTTTATGACCCTTTCTTTCTGATAACGGTTGGTCAACCAGAAAACTTATTTTTTCCAAGGGTGATTTTTTTCTTAAACCAGGCGCCACCCTCCGAAGGTACCAAATAAAGTTGCATTCCTATAGGGTGAGGGTGTAGTGGGTTACAATTAAGAAAGGAATTTACTTAGCCTAAGGTTAACATGATTAATCTTAAAGGTTAATACTTATTTTTCCTATATGCTAGTTATATTCATTATAAGGGCAGGGAATATGGAGATTTAGCAGCAAACATTGGCCCAATAAATGAAAAACCCTTCACCAATATAATTCCTAGTCAACCCACTATACTAATAATTTCTAACTTCCTAAAAGAATCTGCCTTTAGAAAGTTTAAAACATCTCGTGCCTCTCATGGTTGGGAGGCTGTAAACAATCACATGTGGCCAGATGAAAGTGTTCAGGCAGGCTAGATAACCTTCAGAGGATTTTGTATGTTGAAACACTCTTGTCATGCCCAGGAATTTTTATTAACTGGAGTTGTAGGTTAACTCCTTCTCTGAGAGAGGTGGTGGGGGACAGCCCCCCATAAAATCAGAGGTGTAGGTGAGAGCATGAAGCATTAAAGTAGGCAGACTCTTGTTTTGGGGGTAGATGCTCGGGAACAGGGGGTTTCCTGAGGCTCTATCAGGCCTTTGCATATGCCAAAGCCTCCTTCCTCATGACCTTTGCCATGGGCGGAGTTCCTCCTGCTGGCTCCTGGCAGCCTTGCATCTGGGTTACTTGCCTGTATGTCCATTTCCCAGTAATAGAACCTGAACTCCAGGAGGACAAGGATGTGTCTGGCTCATTTCCATTCCCCTTCAGCCCAAGCCCAAGTCCCTTGCCCTGTAACCCAACCCCTCCCAGCCTGGATTTTGGCTTACCCACAGCGTTGATGGGCCGGCAGTATGGATTAAGACCAAAATTGTATTGGAAAACACCATAGCCATAAAAGAATGGAATGGAAGCTCCCATGATCTTCAGAATTTTGTTCCTGGAACCAGCGCAACCAGGAGCCAGGGGAGTTCTCAATCTGGTCAAACATTTCATTCTCTCCAAAGGAGAAGATAGGCACCAGAGCTGCTCTAGAGGGAGACAAGAGAGAGGGCATGTGGAGGGGCAAGAAGGCACAAGCTGGTCACTAGCTTCCTGCAGGGACATAGAGAGTGGGAGCTGGAGCAGAGGACAGAGTCATGGACCAAAAGTAGGAGGCCTCGGGTGTCTCTCAGACCTGCCACAGCCTTGCTTTAGGACTCAAGCAGTTACTGCCTCCTCTTGGGGCCATCACCTCCCCATTACACCATGACAGGGAGACCAGAATGCTGCGGAGAGTCCTTTCTGATTTAAAACATCTGCAAACTTTCTTTAAAAATCTCTTCTGCCCCAGCTAGCTTATATTCTTAAAGAGTGTTTCAGGGTAAGAGAACAGCTTTAAGCTACTTCTAAGCTCCATTCTCACAGAAGCCTTAGGTCTCAGATCTGATGCCAACTGTGGGCATTATGACCTTTCACATCTAGTCCCTTTGATCACCAAGTCTCCCTTCTAGAATCTTCTCTGGGTATTTGGGCATGACACAATACATCTAGGGCTTGGTGGCTCAGATGGCAAAGAACGCCTGCAATGTGGGAGATGTGGGTTTGATCCCTGGGTTGGGCAGATCCCCTGGAGGAGGGCAAGGCAACCAACTCCAGTATTTTTGCCTGGAGAATCTTCATGGAGAGATGAGCCTGGTGGACTGCAGTCCATAGGTTCACAAAGAATTGGACACTACTGAGTGACTAAGCATAGCACAGCACAGTACATCTATCACCAAGATAGAATCTTCACTGTGAATGGACTGAGCAGCTCTTGCCAAAATAGGATTTACATTCATCTCTCAGTCTTTCCAGCAAAATACAACCTTTGTCAATCTCCAGCTGAACTAAGAGCCCTCTCCCTGATACCCCGTGCATCAGGGCGAGCCTGATGAAGCCCTTGTGGTTCTGCAGCCTGGCATCCAGTGACTCCTGGATGTCCCCAACAACGATGGACAGCAGGTTACTGCCTCCTTCCCTGCTCAGAAAGTGCGCAGCACTCTCCCTGTCTGCTGAGACCAGCCCTGGAGATAGGATGGTGGTTAGATACAGGATAAAGGGGGCAGGGACTGTGGGGGCGGGGATGATGTACCCTGGGCTCCCCTCTCCCAGGTGGGAGCTCCCTGAGGCCTGGGACAGAGTCCTTTCTCTCCACACAACCCCTCACCAAGCTCATTGCTGGGCATAGAACTGTGGGAAGTGCTTCCTTATATCTAACCTCCTTTTCTAATATACATACTCTTAGAGAAAGTTCTGATTGTTGGCAGCCCTTCCTAAAAAACCCCCTCATGTCTCCAGCCCTCATATACCTGGGCAATCCAACGGTTGGAAGACTTACCCCCTAACATGATGTAATCCCTGACCAAGGGGACCTGGAAAAACATGTTCAGTGTCATAAGATGTGGGCGGATACCAGGGAAGATCGAGGAGAAGCCTGTGCCCTCAGTGCACAGGTTGGTAACAGTTCCAATGCCCATGATCCCGTGGGGGTGGTAGGCAGCAAGGTAGTTCCGGGAGGGCCAGCTCGGCAGTCTTGACCAGCTGCAGGGATGGTGGCCTGGTGAATCGGGGCTGCACCTCATGTCCTCCCTGGTCTCTGTTCTGACTTTCTGTGCTGACCTCTTCTATGTGTCCCCTGTGCCCAAGTGCTATCACACCCCCATGTGAGTGTCCTGAGATTAGAGATGCCTATCTGAGGATCCTTGTCCCCACTGCTGGCCTGGAGCAGAAGAGATGCTCTGGGAGACTGTGGAATGAAGAGGGAGAGGGAGCAGACTCATGAATGGATGAAGCCAATTCAGCCCACCTGGGAAGGAAGGCCTCCTGCCCAAGGCAGAGGTAGGACTCCTGGCAGGGTGACAGGGACACAAGCCCCTGTCCTATGTGAAGAGAGACCTTGTCCCAGGCAGAGCCCACCCAGGATGAAGGAGCCTTCACAGGAGAGAGTGAGCATCTCTCCAAGGACTGTGGCAGCTGGGGTTCTATCCCACATGGAGGGCTGGATCCCTGAGTTTCTGTGACTCAGTGTAAGAGACCTCAGGGTGCTGAAGGTAGGGGCTGGGAGTGTCATAAGATGTGGGCGGATACCAGGGGTGATCGAGGAGAAGCCTGTGCCCTCAGTGCACAGGTTGGTAACAGTTCCTGACACCAGGTCACAGCCTGCCCACAGCACTGCACCCCTGCTCAGGCCTTGGCCTGTGTAGACACTGCTGCCCCAGGATAATGAAATCTTCACAAAGAAACCCAGCTCCTGGACTTATCATCAGCATGAGGTGGAGGCAACTTGTCCTAGGGGAAACACTGCCTGATTCTCCACTGTTAGCTTTCTCTCTGCTGGCCATTTGGTGCTACTGCCCCTCCTGTGGATATGGCAGTGCCAAAAGACTTCTTTAGGAAGGCCATAGGGTATACTTAGAAAGATCCAGTACTCTAAAATAGTTTTCTAAATTTACTTATAATTCTACCAATAGACTTTAGGTATTAAATCAGTAAGAACTGAAGGAAGTTCAGAAATACATGCTCATTTGACACAGAGTGCAGAGGCTTATGAATGCAGGGGAGCACCAACAGAGAGGGGCTCCCTACCTGGGACCACGAACATGTTGTCCTCCCCAAGATCCCTGAAGGACCTGTACTATAAATATGTGTGGGCATGTTGAAGGGTCTCCTGGGAGGTGAAGAAGTGAAGTTGCTCAGTCGTGACCGACTCTTTTGCGACCCCATGGACTATAGCCTACCAGACTCCTCAGTCCATGGGATTTTACAGGCAAGAATACTAGAGTGGGTTGCCATTTCCTTCTCCAGGGGATCTTCCCGACCCAGGGATTGAACCCGGATCTCCCACATTGTAGGCAGATGCTTTACTGTCTGAGCTACCAGGAGGTGGTTAGGTCTAAAATCTGCAGGCCAAATCCCCACTCTTGCAGGCCCCCAGCCTAGGCCAGGTGAGGCAAAGTGCATGTCATCTCTCTCTCTGCTGGCTACTTTGTGCTCTTGCCCCTCCAGTGGATATGGCGATGCCTGAAGACTCCAGTGGGCAACAATCCTGAACACTGTGTAGGTGGAATTTCTGCAAATCAAGTTCGATGTCCCACCACTGTCAATAGTTTTAGGGCTGAGAAATCCCCTTGGAACCTCACGAAGGAAGGAGCAGAAAGGGGGTGCAAAGGACAGGCACAGAATTGCTCAGCAACCTTTTTTTTTCCCCAGTCATGCATTTTATAGTAACTCCGGTTGTAAAGAGAGCCAGATGCTGTCCTGAGGTCTCCAGGATGACCTGATGTCTCATGGAATCCACACAACCCAATGATGTATGCTGTATCATCTCTACATATGAAGAAATGGAGGCTCAGAAAGGCTATTTTATTATACTCAGTAAGGTGTACAGTAGGTAGGTTGCACACATGGTATTAGAACTTTTTCTGCCCAGGCCTAAAGAATACACTCCATATATTTATTCTCTCCTGTGTGCAGAGGACAGCTGCCTGCCCTGGCCTGGCACTGTTTCCCTTCTGCCTTCCCTACCCTATCTGGTCAACGAGCCATCCTTTCCTCTCTGATTACAAACTGAGTTTATTCTCTTTGTGATAAAGGAAAGAGCAGAATGGAGTTGGTCAAATCAATGTTTTCTTCCATCAGGACTGATCTTTGGGTCCATGGTCAGGACTTCACAATGGCCATGAGGAGCCCTGAGTCAGAGAATCAGAGGCACTCAGAGTAGGAGGGAGCAGACTGCTTAGGGGATACATGGAGAAACTGAGATCAGAACAGGAAAGGCTTTCCAAGAATGCATACCATACCCAGATGCAACAGGATAGAACCTGAGAACCAGTTCAGGGCTCTCTGTTTTGCTTTCTACCCAGAAATGCACTAATTGTAAAACTAGTAAAAGAACTTCCTGTGTGACCTTGGTCACACCTTCCTCTCTCCTGGGTGCTTGTCTCCTTATATGATGAACTGTAAGGCCAGAAGTTCTCTAAGGACATGACTTTATTACCTGCACTCTCAAGCATGGCTGTTGAGAAGTGCAGGTAAGTTACATATGTGTGTCACACTAGATGGCCCACAAGACTCCTTCAAATCATGTTCATTTATCAATCCTCATATTGGCCCTACATCTCTGCAGATGGAAAACCATGGGCAGACAGAGGCTGGACTCTCTTCCAGGCCACATAGTGGTGGAAGCCTGGTTCGTCTCTCCCAGCCCAGTACCCTACTCACTGCACACAGGATCACACTTCCCCATGGACACATAGGGCACTACAGTCCTGGCCACTACTCAGATAGCTCCATTACTCACCAAGGGGGGGAAATAGTCTTTTACGTACTTCCCTAAGATCCAGGACCTGAAGGCCTGGATGTGCCTGCCTCTGTGCAGTGGAGAGTCTTGGTCCAGGTACCACCAGGTGGCATGCAGGATAGTGAAGATCCAGAATCTTGAGAACAGGAGGCCTATGAAGATCACATAGCAGATAAAGGCTGGGAAGGGAAGCAGGAGCATTAGTGGGCACTAATGGCCAGGGTGAAGGATGCACTCTCCCCGTATGCCCAGCACTAGCAGCACTGTCCTGTCTAGCCCTCACCCCAGGGGGAACAGGTCAGCCTCCCCAGTACTCCAAGGAGGAGAAAATGCAGTCGAGGATGTGCCACACTGGGACCCTGGATTTGACACCAGGACTAACTCCAAACTCACTTGTTCCCACTGTGCCACGCTGCCTCATTCACTCTGGTTTTCCCTTCCCTTTCCCTCCCTGTCTGTTAAGCAGTCTTTCTTTCCCAAGTGCTCAATAAATTCCCAGGAGCCCAGTGACTGCATAAATTGTTTCCAGTTATTCTTTGGGACCTCAGAGAAATGGAGACATTCTTTCTGCCCAGCACTCCTTCTGTATACTCGCTGTCCATCTTTCTGTAGATAAATCCCACTAGATTCCTCCCTCTACTTAAACTTCTCATGACTTTGAGGCACATTGCAAGCAACTCAGCCTGACATTCAGGCTCCTCAAGAAACTTGCTCCAGCCTACCTCATGCACAGGCACCCTAGCTTCAGCTACACTAAGCGGCTCAGTGCTCCTCCAACTGCCTGAGCTCCTTCAACCTCTTAGCTTTTGCTCATGCAGTTTCCTCTGCCTGCCATGCCCTTTCCTACTGAAGGAAGGTTGAAGAGGCCAATACCTGACTGGACTGTAGGTTGGGGGTGCAGCAGGGCTAGGACTGGGCTTGACGAGGAATTTCCATCTGATCTTTGATTCTCAGTCCCTACCACAGACTAACCTGGTTTCATCTCAAGAGTCAGGTGCTATGATACCAATGGAGCCTAATTTCCAGGGAACATTGCTCGTTCCAGACTCCATTCTCTCCTCCTGACACCATGCAATCAAATTCCTTAAGAAGATCAGCTTCCATTTCTATTCCTTTTAGAAGAAGGGTAGCCGGGCTCTTTCCCGGCATGCTTCCAGGAGGAAGGCACTCTGGACTCAGTCTGAACAGTAGTAAAATATAGAATCTGGATAAAGTAAGTTGAGGCTCACAGATGTTCACTTCCCACAGAGCACCTGTGATGTGCCAGGTGTTGGTGGTACAGCCATGAACAGCAGACAAAAATGCCTGCCCTCCTGGAGCTGACTGTCTCAAATCCGGAGGATGGACAAAGGATGCCACTGGGAAAGATGGTCAGGATTTAACTTCAATTTTATTTACTGAGTTGAAAGAGACACATGTACCCCAAAGTTCATTGCAGCATTGTTTACAATAGCTAGGATGTGGAAGCTACCTAGATATCTATTGGAAGATGAATGGATAAGGAAGCTGTGGTACATATACACAATGGAATATTACTCAGCTATTAAAAAGAACACATTTGAGTCAGTTCAACTAAGGTGGATGAAATTGGAGCCTATTATACAGTGAGAAGTAAGTCAGAAAGAGAAACACCAATACAGCATATGAACGCATATATATGGAATTTAGGAAGACGGTAATGATGACCCTATATGCAAGACAGCAAAAGAAACACAGATGTAAAAACTTTTGAACTCTGTGGGAGAAGGCGAGGGTGGGATGATTTGAGAGAATAACATTGAAACACATATATTACCACATGTAAAACAGATGACCAGTGAAAGTTTGATGCATGAAGCAGGGCACTCAAAGCGGATGCTGTGGGACAACTCAGAGGGATGGGGTGGGGAGAGAGATGGGAGAGCGGTTCAGGATGGGGGGACACATGTGCACCCATGGCTGATTCATGTCGATGTATGGCAAAAACCACCACAATATTGTAAAGTAATTAGCCTCCAATTAAAATAAATTAATTAAGTAAAATTATTTATTTTTTTTTACTACAAATGTTTAATTTGAAGAAAACAATGACCCAGTTAGATCTCTGCCCTGGGGCAAAATTAAAAATCTGTTTTGGTTTTTCCCACTTTCAGAAAGCCAGTTCTAGAGAATCAAATCAAGTTGTTATTAGTGGCTCCCCAGAGGGTTGGATTTAGGGGACATCTTTCACTTTGGAAACACATTTTGTTTGAATGTGTTACAACAGCAAATATTAGCTTTAACAAGAAAAAAAAAGTTAGGAAAAAAACACATTTTGGTCATTTATACTTGACCAGAAAGACTTCCCTGCACTTCACCATCCGCCTTATCCCAAACCCAAACTTGGGAGTCTTTTCAGTCACTTAGGAAAAAGACTTCTTTCACCTCATAATATCAAGTGGGAAAATGTATCACCCCATTTTACCAAGCCCAGAGAGGGTATGCAAATTGCCTAAGCTCACACAGCAAGCTAGTAGGATGGGACCTGGCATTCAGTTCTACTATTTTGGCTCCATCATGCTCCCAACATTCATTCATTCAACAAACATTCATTGACTTCAACCCTTCTAGGATCTGGAAACACAGCTGAGAATAAGACCAACTGTTTGAATGGAACTTACCTTCCTGTGTGAGGTGTGAGAGTTACAGAGGAGAGGAAAGGAAGCAGAGTGAACAAGTAACCCACTGGAAACTATTGGTACCTATGCCCTGAGGTCACGGTGACAGGCCCTAGTTGACCTCTCTGACCACTTCTTTGCCCCTCCCACAAATGCATATTTCACATCCATTGTTAACCAGCTGTCCAATGTAAGTATGGGGTTCTCTCCCCAGCTGAAAGCCCTTAATCTCCTGTCAGCCTTTAAATCCTTCCCAGAAGATCCATCTCCTACTATGTCTGGAAAGAGGTACCTTCTTTCCACCTACCCTCAGCCTCCCTAGACCAGGGGAGGCAATCATTTACCTAAAGGGACAGATTGTAAATATTTTAGACTTTGCCACTCGGCTCAAAAGGCAACTTGGAGGATATTACAGAGACAAAAGATCATGTAAAATGTAAAAACCATTCTTAGCTCATGGGCTGTGCAAATACAAAAATAACCAGTCACCTGGGTTTGGTTCATGGGGCATAATTTGGTGACCTCTCATGTAGACTGTGGCTACTCCTTGCCATCATCATTCTACCCCCTAGACCGTTGACAGAGTAGAAACCCCAAATGCAGCCACAGAGACCTGTACCCAAAGACTGAACCTTGTCCCTCCCATACCTAAAGCCTCCTGAAGGTCCTCTTTGTCCCCAGGATAAAGGACAAGGTACACACTCCTGACATTGGTGGGTTCACATCCTCTTTCTCAACTTCTCTCCCTCTAGCTCCAGGTCCAGGGCTACTTGACCTCCCTGTGCTGTTCCTGATACTCCCAGGTCCCGGGCTGGGCTGGGGGTGGGCACAGCTAGTCGGACACACTCCTGCTCACAAAGCTCCCCCATGGCCAGGTGAGAAAGATGTCCCTCATCCCCATGATCCCCAGGTGTCAGTCTACCTGGTTCTGGACCCCCAGTGCCTTTCATCCAGGAGCCAAGGGACTTGTCCCCTGCCCTAGGGTAACCCTCCTCCCCATGCTCCACACCTCCTCCCACACCCTCAGCCCTTTCTCCTCCCTCTGCCTCCTTCCCTTTCTTTCTTTGGAAGCAGAGGGGCCCAGACTTACAGTCTTGGATATCTAGGCACTTAGCTTCTCTACTCATCTGTGTAATGAGGGCAATCAAGGATAGTTAAAATGTCTAATGATCCTTAGGGGCTTCCCTGATAACTCAGTGGATAAAGAATCCACCCGCAATGCAGGAGACACAGGACACCAGGATTTGATCCCTGGACTGGCAAGATCCTCTGGAGGAGGAAGTGGCAACCCACCTCAGTGTTCTTGCCTGAAAAATCTCATGGACAGAGGAGCCTGGTGGCTTATGGTCCAAAAGGATCACAAAGAGTCAGACATGACTGAGTGACTGAGCACAATGACTCTTAAGACAGAGACACAAGTCAATCATCAGGGATGCGGGGAGCAGGAAACTGGGGGGCTTTACTTGGGATGAAAATTTTAGCTGCTAAAGTTGGAGGAGGTTCTAAGGGACCACCTGGTATATGTGCTGGGTTTGTGGGTTTGTGCTGGGTTTGTGGTGCCTGTGTGTGTGTGAATTTGTGTGTGAATGTGTGAAATGGCTGTAGAGCAGTCTGTACAGAGTATGTCCATAGTTTAACACCAGGATAGAGGGCTTTCCAGGTGGCACTGGTGGTAAAGAATCTGCCTGCAATGCAGGAGCCCAAAGAGATGTAGGTTCAATCCCTGGGTCAGGACGATCCCCTGGAAAAGGACATGGCAACCCCCTTTAGTACTCTTACCTGGAAAATCCCATGGACAGAGGAGTCTGGCGGGCTACAGTCCATGGCGTCACAGAGAGTTGGATAGGACTGAAGTGACTTAGCACAGCAGTAGCATCTGTGTACAGGCTGAACACCAGCAGTTACAGGGGGAGCAATTTCTACCCAGTCTGGTGCCAGCAGGGGAGATGAAGAATCTCACACACTTCTAGTCACTCTCCTTTCCCAGTCCTCAATCCCAGGCCCTCCTCAAAAATGCTCCCTTCAGCAGAGCTGAACTTGGCATGTTTGAGGCCTTCCTGTCATAATGGATATGTTCACTGTGGGAGTAGGTCAGGTACTAGATCCTACGTACCCTCTGGGCTCCCTACCCGGAGCCAGGCCAGGGCTGAGTTGAGAAGAGTGAGCACATTTCTTCCTTTCATCCACAGCCCCTCCCCGATAAGGTCAGCATCCTTGGGCCCATTCTGCAGATGATGAGATGGAGGCACAGGGAGGCTTGGCATGGGTCCTCCAGGGTCCCACAGCCAGTCAGTTGCCCAGCCAGAGTCCAACCCAGCTGTGCTTCTCACTCGCCCATTCCCTATGGGCCCCTGCCTCACTCCCCGTCCTGTTCATCCCTATTCCCTTCTCTTTCCCCACCCACTAGAGTCAGTCTCCTCTTCTCTGAATGAAAAGCAAGAACTCAATCCTGTCTGAGCAGTCTGAGCAGTCCAAATGTCCCAGAATCACGGATTCCTTCCTCACAGCACCAAGCATCTTGAGGTGGGTCCCTGTCCTGGTATTCAGGTGGAACCCACAGCCCAGGAGGGCTACGAACCCTGCCCAAAGCCACAGGTGAGGGCTTCTACCCCCTAGACCCAACAAATTCCCACCCCCTGCAGAGGTCTCCGGGAGGGCCAGTAGCCTCAGCAGTCCCCTCAGGACCTACCTCTTTGTCCCATCAATACACTGTGTGTACCTGGAATGACAGGAACCCACAGTCTCCCGTCCCCCAACCCAGCCCCCTTACTCAGGGCAATGATGCCGAAGACATACTGCAGGACTGCGAAGGTCTGCAGTCTGCACTCCCATGGCAAAAACAAGGGCACAAACTCCACCATGCTGGCTCCTTTGCTGGCTCCTGAGCCTTCTCTGAGCTCTGCTGTGGTTGGAGACACCTGCTGGCTTTTGTTTCTGCCAGAGGTTGTCTAAGTATTTGTAGGGGCTGGAGAGGGTGAGTGCCCAATCCAATCCAGCCCCAGTGCTTCCCTGCCCATGCTTGGCAAGGACCTCTTTCCTAGGAGAATTCTTTGAACCCACTATCCTAGACCCAGGTAGAGATGGAGGGAAAAAATGCATTTGCTTCCTTAGGCAATGCTTTATCTTCTTGTATTTTACTACTGAAGATTTTTGGTGTGTTTTTGTTTCTGGCTATTGCAAATTGTGCAGCTGAAGGCTTTCTTTTCTGTATTTCTTTTTCAAATTTATTTGAGAAATAATTGACATACGTTACTGTAGAAACATAAGGTATCCAGTATTACGGTGTGATTTACAAATGTTGTGACATGACTACCACAATAGATTTCACTATTATCCATTATCTTACATAGTACAATGAAAAAAAAGAAAAGAAAAGAAAAGAATTCTCCTTATGATGAGAGCTCTTAGGGTCTACTGACTTCCCAACTCTCCTATGTATCACGCAGTAATAGGGGCATTCTGTTCATGACTTTGATTCACATTTCCATACATTTCTGTTGAATGAGTCCCCAGGAATAGGACAGCCATATCTCTTTTTATAAAACCACATATTTCCCAAAGTGATTGTACAAATTTACACCCACAAACCTCACACGAGAGTTCCAATTGCCCCACATCCTCCTTAACATTTCAGCCATTGTAGTGAGTATGTGGGGACACTTCATTGTGCTTACTGTGGTTTTCTAGCCTGAGAGGTAGAGCACATTTCAATTTGTTTACTGACCATTTGAATAACATTTTATGACAAGTTCATGCTCGAGTCTTTTGCTGATTTATATATCTCTTGCGTGGGAAAGTTGCTTTCCACGCCTACAGCCAGCCTCTTCGATCGACTCTCACTGGTTTCTGTCTCTGCACCCTTTCTCTCTCCCACAATCTCAACAGCTGGAGGGACTGCTAGGTCAAAGAATATGTAACTTCATGAGCTGGGGAGGAGCAGTGCCAGGCTTTTCCCAAAACAGCAGCACCAGTTTACACTCTCACCAGAAATGTATATGAGATCCCTTGGATGCATATCCTCTCTGGCCCTTGGTGTGGACAGACTTCTAATTATTTATTAGCGTGTAGAGTGATATTGAGTCGGGATCTTGATTGCATTTCCTCATCATGAACGTTGAACATGTCTTTATTTGGAGGCATTTCCTCTCAGTGTAAACTCCTTAATTTTTGCTAGTTCCCTATAGTGTTGTTTGTCTGTACATATTGCGAATCTCTTTTTCAATATCCAGCTTTGTTTTAAGGTGTCACTGTAAGACAAACCATTTTAAATTTTAATATACTCATATTTGTCAGCTTTTCAAACATAGACTTTGCTTACTTTGATATAAAAAAATCAAGTAATGCTGAAAATGTGCACAGTTGCACTCAACTCACACACTAGCAAAGTAATGCTCAAAATTCTCCAAGCGAGGCCTCAGTGGAACATGAACTGAGAAATTCCAAATGTTCAAGCTGGATTTAGAACAGGCAGAGGAACCAGAGATCAAATTGCCAACATCCATTGGATCATCAAGAAAGCAAGAGAATGCCAGAAAAACATCTCTATCTGCCTCATTGACTACGCTAAAGCCTTTGACAGTGTGGATCACAACAAACTGTGGAAAATTCTTGAAGAGTTGGGAATACCATACTTGCCTCCTGAGAAATCTGTATTCAGGTCAAGAAGCAACAGTTAGAATGGGACACGGAACAACTAGTTCCATATTGGGAAAGGAGTACGTCAAGGCTGTATATTGTCACCCTGCTTATTTAACTTATATACAGAGTACATCATAGGAAATGCCAGACTGGATGAAGCACAAGCTGGAATCAAGACTGCCAGGAGAAATATTAATAACTTCAGATATGCAGAAGACACCATCCTTATGGCAGGAAGTGAAGAGGAACTAGAGAGCCTCTTGATGAAAGTGAAGGAGGAGAGTGAAAAAGCTGACTTAAACTCAACATTCCAAAAATTAAAATCAAGGCATCTGGTCCCATCACTTCATGGCAAATAGATGGGAATACAATGGAAACGGTAACAGACTTTATTTTCTTGGGCTCCAAAATCACTGCAGATGGTGACTGCAGCCATGAAATTAAAAGAGGCTTGCTTCTTGGAAGGAAAGCTACAACAAACCTAGACAGCATATTAAAAAGCAGAAACATTACTTTGCTGACAAAGGTCTATCTAGTCAAGGCTATGGTTTTTCCAGTGGTAGTGTATGGGTGTGAGAGTTGGGCCATAAAGAAAGCTGAGGGCCGAAGAATTGCTGCTTTTGAACTGTGGTGGTGGAGAAGACTCTTGAGAGTCCCTTGGACTGCAAGAAGATCCAACTAGTCAATCCTAAAGGAAATCAGTCCATTGGAAAAACTGATGCTGAAACTGAAGCTCCAAATTTTTAGCCACTTGATGTGAAGAACCGATTCATTGGAAAGACCCTGATGCTAGGAAAGATTGAAGGTAGAAGAAGGGGAGAACAGAGGATGAGATGGTTGGATGGCATCACTGATGCAATGGACATAAGTTTGAGCAAGCTCCACGAGTTGGTGATGGATGGGGAAGCGTGGCTTGCTGCAGTCCTTGGGGTTGCAACTGAGCAACTAAACCAAACCCACCTAAAAGACATTGAGAATTATTTTCTAAGTTCTTTTCTTTAAGCCCACAGTAATATCTTGGTGTTTCAATCCAGGTAACTTCCCATACTGAGCCCCTATACTAAGTTTTTTTCAATCCAGGTAACTTACTATACTGAGCCCCTATACTAAGTTTTTTTCATGCTTTATTTCCCTTTTAAATGAAAACATAGAATATGGCATTAAAAGAAGTGTGAAAAAGAAACTCCAAAACACTTTTTTCTCAGAAAAAACAACTTTTCCATTGAGAATTTAATATTGCTTTTCATACATAAATATTTAATCATCTGGATGTTCATATAATTATATAGTATGAGTTAGTTTTCACTTATCCTTTAACACTGGGGACCTTTCTGAGCAGTCCTATTTGTTAAATACCTCTCCCATCCCCAATGATATAATGTGCCACCTTTGATGTATAAAAGAATTCAACAATACCTGGACTATGTCAGGGCTTTTATTCTCTTTCATTGGTCAATTTATGTATCTATGCCAATGCCACACCCCCTTAATTATTTAGTTCTAATATCTGGGAGGGCAAGCTTCCTGGTTTTTCTATCTGAGACATGTCCAAGATATGAGGCTTCCCTGGGATCTAGTGACTAAGACTCTTGGCTTCCAAAGCAGGTGGCCTGGGTTCCATCCCTGGTCGGGGAACTAGATCCCACATGCCACAACTAGGAGTTCACTTGAGACAACTAAAGCTCTCATGCCACAAAGAAGTTTGATGATCTCATGAGTCTACAACTAGGACTCAGTGCCACCAAATAAATAAATAAATATTTAAAAAGGAAAAAAACATTTCCAAGGTTTAATCAGCAATTTATTTTTCCAAGTGTGTTTTACGGTCTGAAGTTCTGTGTCTCTATAGGAGGTTTTCTGAGAGACTGTATTCTTGTATTTAAGGGCTTCCCTGGTGGTGCAGAGGTTAAAGCATCTGCCTGCAATGTGGGAGACCTGGGTTCGATCCCTGGGTTGGGAAGATCCCCTGGAGAAGGAAATGGCAACCTACTCCAGTATTCTTGCCTGGAGAATCCCATGGATGGAGGAGCTTCGTGGGTTACAGTCCACGGGTTGCAAAGAGTCAGACACGACTGAGCGACTTCACTTTCACTTTTAAAATTCTAGTAATTCTTCTTGGAATGTTACATTCATAGAATGTTGAATTCAGAGATCATTTTGAGGAAATGTGTATGTGAAATAAAAGAGAAAGAATAGATGAGTTAAATTTTTCAGGCCTTAAAATCTAGCAAAAGTGTAACAAAGAAGCCCAAAAGAAAACACAAGGAGGAAAATATTAAAGATAAAAAATCAGATATTAATGAGACAGAGATTTTTAAAAAAGAATAAATCTAATTAATGAATTAAATTTTGGTTTCTAAACATTTTTAAAAAGTAATATAATCAAGAATAAAAAGGACATCCCAGGTGGTTCAGTGGTTAGGAGTATGCACACCAATGCAGGGGATAGGGGTTCAATTCTTGGTCCAGGAAGATTCCATGTGCCAAAGGGCAACTAAGCCAGTGTACCACAACTACAGAGCCGACACGTGAGCCTTACAGCCTGTGTTCCACAACAAAAGAAGCCACCACAAGGAGAAGCCTGTGCACTTAAAGCCAGCATATAGCAATGAGGACACAGTGCAGCCAGAAATAAATTTAAAAATTATTTAAAAAAAATAAAGGGACAAATCACATTATACAAAATAAGAAAGATAATGGAGATATAACTGAAACAGAGAAATTTTAAAATTCCAAAAAACTACTTGGCAAACTTCCATTTAAATAAATTTTCAAACTTAGATGAGATTCATAGGTTAAAGGGAAATTCACTTTACCAAACAGATCCAGTTAAGGTTAGATAGGTAAAACAGAACAATTTGCATAGAAGAAACAGAAGAATTTCCCCACAAAATAGCACCAGGCCAAGATGGTTTCATGTAATAATTTCACCAAATTTGTTAAGACTAAATAGCCCCACTGCTCCATGAGTTGTTTGAAAGTTTATAAAATGAAGAAAAACTTCCAATTTCTTCCTCCTATAGCAAGTAGCACATTGATATTTAAACTCAATTTTTCAGAAAGAAGCACAAAAAAGAGAAGCAATTAAGCAATTACTGAATTGCTGAGTGTTAAGACAAAATATATTAATAGTATTAAAATGTTGTTAGAAAATATTAAAAAACAAACTTCACACTATCAAATACTATGAAAAGATTGGTTTAGGGAAACCATCAATAGTATATCAGATAAATAGATTTAAGATGAAAATCATGATTATTTCCATAGATGCTAAAAAGCTCTTGACCAAAATTACTGTAGAGTGAAATAGATGAATGGCTTCTTCATATGATAAAATATATATACTTCATTCCTAAAGCTAAAAATCTACTTTAATGGGGAAACTCTTGGGGCATTTTCACTAAGATCAACAGTAAACCAAAGAAGCCCTCTGCAATTCAACATATATGGGACACATTAGGGAAAGCATTAAGAAAAGAGAAATCAGTAAGAGATCTCAGATGAGGAAGAAAAGGAGACAATCAATCCCTCGCAGTTGATATGATTGTGTACTTGGAAAGCTCTAAAAGTGTTTCTCTTGGTTTTTTTTTTTTTGTTGTTGTTTGTTTGTTTTTATCATTTCTGGAGTTATTCATTGCTTGCTGTAAACCCAGGTTTTTATTTGGTATCATAATCCTTCTGCTTGAAGAAATTTCCTTAAAACTTTTTCTAGCACAAGCCCATTAGGAATTAATTCTCTTGGCTTTTGTTTGCTTGAAAATATCTAATTTTTGCCTTATATTTGAAAGAGATTTTCACAGAGTAGATACATTTTGGTTGACAATTACTTTTCCTTTCAGCTCTTCAAAGGTATAGTTCTTATCTTTGTTTCTCTGTATTAAATGTACCTTTTGATCTGACTGCCTCGCAGACCCTCTTGGCTTTTAGCAGCTTTACTATAATGTATCTAGGTTTTAAAAAAAAATCCCATTGAGAATCTCTATGTTCCTGGATCTACGGTTTTATATGTTTAATTATTTTGGAAAATGTTCAGATCATGCCTAAACATTTCTTCTGCTCTGTTATCTCTGTTTCTAGATTTCAGTTCAGTTCAGTTCAGTTCATTTCAGTCGCTCAGTCGTGTCCAACTCTTTGCGACCTCATGAATCACAGCATACCAGGCCTCCCTGTCCATCACCAACTCCCGGAGTTCACTCGGACTCCCGTCCATCAAGTCAATGATGCCAGCCAGCCATCTCATCCTCTGTCGACCCCTTCTCCTCCTGCCCCCAATCCCTCCCAGCATCAGAGTCTTTTCCAATGAGTCAACTCTTCCCATGAGGTGGCCAAAGTATTGGAGTTTCAGCTTTAGCATCATTCCTTCCAAAGAAATCCCAGGGTTGATCTCCTTCAGAATGGACTGGTTGGATCTTCTTGCAGTCCAAGGGACTCTCAAGAGTCTTCTCCAACACCACAGTTCAAAAGCATCAATTCTTCAGCGCTCAGTCTTCTTCACAGTCCAACTCTCACATCCATACATGACCACAGGAAAAACCATAGCCTTAACTAGATGGACCTTAGTCGGCAAAGTAATGTCTCTGCTTTTGAATATAGTATCTAGGTGGTCATAACTTTTCTTCCAAGGAGTAAGCGTCTTTAAATTTCATGGCTGCAGTCACCATCTGCAGTGATTTTGGAGCCCCCAAAAATAAAGTCTGACACTGTTTCCACTGTTTCCCCATCTATTTCCCATGAAGTGATGGGACCGAATGCCATGATCTTCATTTTCTGAATGTTGAGCTTTAAGCCAACTTTTTCACTCTCCTCTTTCACTTTCATCACGAGGCTTTTGACTTCCTCTTCACTTTCTGCCATCAGGGTGGTGTCATCTGTATATCTGAAGTGATTGATATTTCTCCCAACAATCTTGATTCCAACTTGTGTTTCTTCCAGTCCAGCATTTCTCATGATGTACTCTGCATATAAGTTAAATAAGAAGGGTGACAATATACAGCCTTGACGTACTCCTTTTCCTATTTGGAACCACTCTGTTGTTCCATGTCCAGTTCTAACTGTTGCTTCCTGGCCTGCATACAGATTTCTCAAGAGGCAGGTCAGGTGGTCTGGTATTCCCATTTCTTTCAGAATTTTCCACACTTTATTGTGATCCACACAGTCAAAGGCTTTGGCATAGTCAATAAAGCAGAAACAGATGTTTTTCTGGAACTCTCTTGTTTTTTCCATGATCCAGCAGATGTTGGCAATTTGATCTCTGGTTCCTCTGCCTTTTCTAAAACCAGCTTGAACATCAGGGAGTTCATGGTTCACATATTGCTGAAGCCTGGCTTGGAGAATTTTGAGCATTACTTTACTAGCGTGTGAGATGAGTGCAATTGTGCGGTAGTTTGAGCATTCTTTGGCATTGCCTTTCTTTGGAATTGGAATGAAAACTGACTTTTTCCAGTCCTGTGGTCACTGTTGAGTTTCCAAATTTGCTGGCATAATGAGTGCAGCACTTTCACAGCATCATCTTTCAGGATATGAAATAGCTCAACTGGAATTCCATCACCTCCACTAGCTTTATAGTGATGCTTTCTAAGGCCCACTTGACTTCACTTTCCAAGATGTCTGACTCTAGATTAGTGATCACATCATCATGGTTATCTGGGTCATGAAGATCTTTTTGTACAGTTCTTCCATGTATTCTTGCCACTTCTTCTTAATATCTTCTGCTTCTGTTAGGTCCATACCATTTCTGTCCTTTATCGAGCCCATCTTTGCATGAAATGTTCCCTTGGTATCTCTAATTTTCTTGAAGAGATCTCTAGTGTTTCCCATTCTGTTGTTTTCCTCTATTTCTTTGCATTGATCACTGAAGAAGGCTTTCTTATCTCTTCTTGCTATTCTTTGGAACTCTGCATTCAGATGCTTATATCTTTCCTTTTCTCCTTGGCTTTTCACCTCTCTTCTTTTCACAGCTATTTGTAAGGCCTCCCCAGACAGCCATTTGGCTTTTTTGCATTTCTTTTCCATGGGGATGGTCTTGATCCCTGTCTCCTGTACAATGTCACAAACCTCATTCCATAGTTCATCAGGCACTCTATCAGATCTAGGCCCTGAAATTTATTTCTCACTTCCACTGTATAATCATAAGGGATTTGATTTAGGTCATACCTGAATGGTCTAGCGGTTTTCCCTACTTTCTTCAATTTAAGTCTGAATTTGGCAATAAGGAGTTCATGATCTGAGCCACAGTCAGCTCCTGCTCTTGTTTTTGTTGACTGTATAGAGCTTCTCCATCTTTGGCTGCATAGAATATAATCAATCTGATTTCGGTGTTGACCATCTGGTGATGTCCATGTGTAGAGTCTTCTCTGTGTTGTTGGAAGAGGGTGTTTGCTATGACCAGTGCATTTTCTTGGCAAAACTTTAGTCTTTGCTGTGCTTCATTCCGCATTCCAAGGCCTATTTTGCCTGTTACTCCAGGTGTTTCTTGAGTTCCTACTTTTGCATTCCAGTCCCCTATAATGAAAAGGACATCTTTTTGGGGTGTTAGTTCTAAAAGGTCTTGTAGGTCTTCATAAAACCGTCCAACTTCAGCTTCTTCAGCATTACTGGTTGGGGTATAGACTTGGGTTACTGTGATATTGAATGGTTTGCCTTGGAGACGAACAGAGATCATTCTGTCGTTTTTGAGATTGCATCTAAGTACTGCATTTCAGACTCCTCTGTTGACCATGATGACTACTCCATTTCTTCTGAGGGATTCCTGCCCACAGTAGTAGATATAATGGTCATCTGAGTTAAATTCACCCATTCCACTCCATTTTAGTTTGCTGATTCCTAGGATGTCGATATTCACTCTTGCCATCTCCTGTTTGACCACTTCCAATTTGCCTTGATTCATGGACCTGACATTCCATTGCTCTTTACAGCATCGGACCTTGTATCTATCACCAGTCACATCCACAGCTGGGTATTGTTTTTGCTTTGGCTCCATCCCTTCATTCTTTCTGGAGTTATTTCTCCACTGATCTCCAGTAGCATGTTGGGCACCTACTGATCTGGGGAGTACCTCTTTCAGTATCCTACCATTTTGCCTTTTCATACTGTTCATGGGGTTCTCAAGACAAGAATACTGAAGTGGTTTGCCATTCCCTTCTCCAGTCGACCACATTCTGTCGGCTCTCTCCACCATGACCTGCCCGTCTTGGGTTGCCTCGCGGGCATGGCTTAGTTTCATTGAGTTAGACAAGGCTGTGGTCTTAGTGTGATTAGAATGACTTGTTTTCTGTGAGTATGGTTTCAGTGTGTCTGCCCTCTGATGCCCTCTTGCAACACCTACCATCTTACTTGGGTTTCTCTTACCTTGGGCGAGGGGTATCTCTTCACAGCTGCTCCTGCAAAGCACAGCCGCTGCTCCTTACCTTGGATGAGGGGTATCTCCTCCAGCCACCCTTCCTGACCTTCAATGTGGGATGGCTCCTCTAGGCCTTCCTGCGCCCGCACAGTCACCACTCCTTGGGCATGAGTTTGCTCCTCCCGGCCGCTGCCCCTGGCCTTGGGCGCCACCCCTGGCCTCGGATTCAGGGCAGCTCTCAGCCGAGATTAGTGTGCCGGCCACCGCCGCCACCTGCGCTTAGTGTGCTGGCTGCTGCCGCCATGAACTCCTTATTCCCAATTCAAACTGAAATTGAAGAAAGCAGGGAAAACCGCTAGACCATTCAGGTATGACCTAAATCAAATCCCTTATGATTATACAGTGGAAGTGAGAAATAGATTTCAGGGCCTAGATCTGATAGATAGAGTGCCTGATGAACTATGGACGGAGGTTCGTGACATTGTACAGGAGACAGGAATCAAGACCATCCCCATAGAAAAGAAATGCAAAAAAGCAAAATGGCTGTCTGGGGAAGCCTTACATATAGCTGTGAAAAGAAGCAAAAAGCCAAGGAGAAAAGGAAAGATATAAGCATCTGAATGCAGAGTTCCAAAGAATAGCAAGGAGAGATAAGAAAGCCTTCCTCAGGGATCAGTGCAAAGAAATAGAGGAAAACAACAGAATGGGAAAGACTAGAGATCTCTTTAAGAAAATTAGAGATACCAAGGGAACATTTCATGCAAAGATGGGCTCGATAAAGGACAGAAATGGTATGGACCTAACAGAAGCAGAAGATATTAAGAAGAGATGGTAAGAATACACAGAACCGTACAAAAAGGATCTTGACGACCCGGATAATCACGATGGTGTGATCACTCATCTAGAGCCAGACATCCTGGAGTGTGAAGTCAAGTGGGCCTTAGAAAGCATCACTATGAACAAAGCTAGTTGAGGTGATGGAATTCCAGTTGAGCTATTTCATATCCTGAAAGATGATGCTATGAAAGTGCTGCACTCAAAATGCCAGCAAATGTGGAAAACTCAGCAGTGGCCACAGGACTGGAAAAGGTCAGTTTTCATTCCAATTCCAAAGAAAGGCAATGCCAAAGAATGCTCAAACTACCGCACAATTGCACTCATCTCACACGCTAGTAAAGTAATGCTCAAAATTCTCTAAGCCAGGCTTCAGCAATATGTGAACCATGAACTCCCTGATGTTCAAGCTCGTTTTAGAAAAGGCAGAGGGACCAGAGATAAAAATTGCCAACATCTTCTGGATCATGGAAAAAGCAAGAGAGTTCCAGAAAAACATATGTTTCTGCCTTATTGACTATGCCAAATCCTTTGACTGTGTGGATCACAATCAACTGTGGAAAATTCTGAAAGAAATGGGAATACCAGACCACCTGACCTGCCTCTTGAGAAATCTGTATGCAGGTCAGGAAGCAACAGTTAGAACTGGACATGGAACAACAGACTGGTTCCAAATAGGAAAAGGAGTACGTCAAGGCTGTATATTGTCACCCTGCTTATTTAACTTATATGCAGAGTACATCATGAGAAATGCTGGACTGGAAGAAACACAAGTTGGAATCAAGATTGTTGGGAGAAATATCAATCACCTCAGATATGCAGATGACACCACCCTTATGACAGAAAGTGAAGAGGAGCTAAAAAGCCTCGTGATGAAAGTGAAAGAGGAGAGTGAAAAAGTTGGCTTAAAGCTTAACATTCAGAAAACGACGATCATGGCATCCGGTCCCATCACTTCATGGGAAATAGATGGGGAAACAGTGGAAACAGTGTCAGGCTTTAGTTTTTTGGGCTCCAAAATCACTGCAGATGGTGACTGCAGCCATGAAATTTAAAGACGCTTACTCCTTAGAAGAAAAGTTATGACCAACCTAGATAGCATATTCAAAAGCAGAGACATTACTTTGCGGACTAAGGTCCATCTAGTCAAGGCTATGTTTTTTCGAGTAATCATGTATGGATGTGAGAGTTGGACTGTGAAGAAGGCTGAGTGCTGAAGAATTGATGCTTTTGAACTGTGGTGTTGGAGAAGACTCTTGAGAGTCCCTTGGACTGCAAGGAGATCCAACCAGTCCATTCTGAAGGAGATCAACCCTGGGATTTCTTTGGAAGGAATGATGCTAAAGCTGAAACTCCAGTACTTTGGCTACCTTAAGCGAAGCGTTGACTCATTGGAAAAGACTCTGATGCTGGGAGGGATTGGGGGCAGGAGAAGAAGGGGACGACAGAGGATGAGATGGCTGGATGGCATCACCGACTCGATGGACTTGAGTCTGAGTGAACTCCAGGAGTTGGTGATGAACAGGGAGGCCTTTCATGCTGCGATTCATGGGGTCACAAAGAGTTGGACACGACTGAGCGACTGAACTGAACTGAACTGAGAGAAGGCTGTCCTTCCCCTCAGACTGGATCTTCCTGGGAAAGGTCAGTTTCTACCCTCAGGCTGAGTTTCCCTGAGGGTAAGACTGTGAATCTTCTCAGACTGGTGCTCCCTGAGGCAGGGTTGTGTCTCCCCTCAGACTAGGGATCCCTGAGAGCAAGGCTGCACATCCTATCAGACTGGGATTTCCTCACACAGAGCTATGTCTTTCCTGAAATGGCAAATCCCTGAGGTACTGTTGTGTCTCCCCTTTGTCTAGATCTTCCTGAGGCAGGGCTGTGTATACTCTCACCCTTTATCTTCCTGAGGCAAGACTGTGTCTCATCTGGACTGGGGATTTCCCATGGGAGGGGCTTTTCTTGGTGGCTCAGACAGTAAAGAATCTGACTGCAATCTAGGAGACCTGGATTCGATCCCTGGGTTGGGAATATCCCCTGGAGAAGGGCATGGTAACCCACTCCAGTATTCTTGCCTGAAGAATTCCATGGACAGAGAAGCCTGGTGGCTACAGTCCATGGGGTTGCAAAGAGACACAACTGAGCCACTAACACATTCTTCTCTGAGGGGATAGGTGTATCTCCTCTCAAAGTGGGGCTCCCTGAGGCAGGAATGTGTCTCCTCTTAGACTGGGAATTTCTGGTACAGGCATATGTCTCTCCTCAGACTGGCCCTTGCTGAGGAAAGGCTGTGTCTCACCTCACTCATCTCCCTGAGACAGACTTGTATCTCCCCTCAGATGAGGCTTCCCATTAGCAGTGTTGTCTCCCCTCAGATTCAGTCTCCCTGAGACAAGGCTGTTCCTCCCTTTAAACTAGGTCTCACTGAGGAAAGGCTGTGTCTATCCTCAGATGAGGCTACCTGAGGCACAATGTGTCTATGCAAACAATTTGGCACCCCGAGGCAAGATTGTTCTCCCTTGAGACTGGAAATCCCTGAGGTAGGACTGTGCTTCTCCTCAGAGTGGGGCTCCCTGAGGCAGGCTGTGTCTCCCTTTAGATTGGGGATCCCTGAGGGTATGTCTATGTTTCCCTCAACTTGACGCTCCCTGGCCTGTGTATGCCATCAGTGTGGAATCGCTGCAGCAAGGTTGTGTCTCCCCTCAGATGGTGCTCCCGGTGGAAGGCCAGTCTCTCCTCAGACTCAGGCTCCCTGAGGTTGGTCTGTGTTTCCCATTTGACTAGATATGGTTGAGGAAAGCCTATTTCTCCTTGCAGAGTTAGGCTACTTGAGGCAGAGCTTGTCCACTCTCACACTTCAGCTTCCTGAGGCAGGATTGTATCTCATTTAAACTGGGACTCTCTGAGGGGAGGGTTGTGTCTCCTATCATGGTGGGGCTCCCTGTGACAAGGCTGGGTTTCCACTCAGACTAGGTCTCCTGAGGCAGGACTGTCTCCCCTTAGACAGGCCCTCCTGAAGTCAGGGCTATGTCTCCCCTAAGACTGGGGGTGCCAGAGGCAGTGTTGTTTATCCCCTGGACTGCACAAGCTTGAGCCAGGGTTGTGTCCCCCCTGAGGAGGCTGTGTCTCCCCTCAAATGAGGGCTCTCTGAGGCAGGGCTGTGTCTCCCTTCAGACTGGAAATTCCCAAAACAGGGTATTGCTCCCATGATACTGCTCCTCCCTGAGGTATGGCTATGTACCCCCTCATTTGGGGGTCCTTGGGGGCAAGATTGTGTCTTCGTGATATGGGCTCCCTGTGGGGCATGTAACTCCTCGTTATCAGGCTCCCTGAGACAAACCTTCTCCCATTAGATCAGATCTGCCTGAGGAAAGGCAGTGTCTACTCTCACACTCTACTTCCTGAGGCAGGGCTCTGTTTCCTTTAGACTGGAGCTCTGAACAGAGGGCTGTGTCTCCTCTCAGGAAGGCTCCTTGATGCAAGGCTGTGTTTGCCCTCAGATTTGGACTCTGTTAGGCAAGACTGTGTCCACTCTTATAGTTTGGCTCCCTTACGCAAGGCTGTATTTCCCCCTCAGACTGTAGCTTCCTGAGGCAGGGATATGAGTCTTCTTGAATAGGTTCCTCAGGCATGGTTGTGTCTCCCTTCAGACTGGGGCTGGCAGGAGGGGAGGGTGAGGGGTGGTCCCCAAGGGCAGGGCTATGTCTCCCCTAAGACTGTAGGTATGGGTGGTATCCAGGGATTTGGTTTATGCTTTTGAACTGTGGTGCTGGAGAAGACTCTTGAGAGTCCGTTGGATCGTGAGGAGATCAAACCAGTCAATCTTAAAGGAAATCAACCCTGAATACTCACTGGCAGGACTGATGCTGAAGCTGAAGCTCCAATACTTCGCCACCTGATGCAAAGAACTGACTCATTGGAAAAGACCCTGATGTTGGGAAAGATTGAAGGCAGAAGGAAAAGAGGGCGACAGAGGATGAGATGGTTGGATGGCATCACTAACTCAATGGACATGAACTTGGGCAAACTCTGGAAGATTGTGAGGGACAGCAAAACCTGGCATACTGCTGAAGTCCTTGGGGTTGCAAAGAGTCAGACACAACTTGGCAACCAATCAACAACAACAGAATCTGCAGGTAAGAGGGCTGCTCCTGAAGCCTCCCACTCCTGGTCAGGTGAATCAATATGTGTGTCATCTTGTTCTCTGCAGGTCACTTGGTGGTGCTGCCTGCCCATTGCTGGTTGTTTTGTCACAGGCCTGCAGTGGAAAATAATTTCAAACACTGTGCACACAGGTTTTCTTCAAATCAAGTCCAGTGTCCTACCTGTGTCGATAGTGGGTTGAGAAACCTTCCTTGAGAGTTTCCTCAGTGTGGGAAGGACAGGAGAGCTCTGGATAAGACAAGCACAGAGCTTCTCAGCACTATTTATCTGCCATGGACAACTGTCAGCAGCTCCAGGTGCAAAGAGAACCAGACACTGCTTTTTCGAGGCCCTAGGGCGACTTGATGTCTCATGAAATCCATACAACACAATTATGTATATGACATCATTTCCACCTTATGTATGAAGAAATGGAGGCTCAGAGAGACTGTGTAACTCATCCAAGGTCACACAATGGTATGTTGCAGACCTGGTATTAGAAATTAATCCCTCTAGCTCCATAGGTCACACTGTATATAATTCTTCTCTCTTGTTTCCAGAGGGTAGTCACCTGCCCCTGCCTGAAGTCCTTCTGTGTCTTGACTGCCTTTCCATCCTATCTGGACAATAAACCATTCTTGCTGAGGGGCTTACATCCAAAGATTTAGTCTTTTGTAATACTGGGAAGGAGTTAAATTCACTCAGATCATTAAGTCTGCTTCAGTGAGACGACTGATCCTTGAGACCATGGTCAAGTTTCCACAATGGCCATGAGATGCCCTGAGATAGTCAGAGATTAGGAGGCACTCAGAGTAGGAGGGTGCAGTGTGCTTACTAGACACATGAGGAAACTAAGGAACTAATCGGGCAAGGCTCCGACCAAGGACACATAGCATACTGGAATTTGGGGTGGGATACATCATGAAAAGCAATTCATGCCTTTTTTTCTGCCTTACTTCTTACCCAAAGTTAATGCACAAACTTTAAAACCACTAAAAGAATTAGCTGTGTGTCCTCGGTAACACCTTTGTCCCTAATTTTCACAAGCCGAACAAAGTAAGTCAGGGTGCATAGATGCTCCCTTTACATAGAGCTCCTATGATATGTCAGCGCCAGCGGTACAACTGTGAACGAACAGAAATTCCTGGCTTTCTCATGCTGACTGCCACAAATCTGGAGGAAGGAGATAGGATGCCAGTGGAAACAAGACGTCTAAGATTTTGTTTTAAATTTTATTTATTTATATTTTTGTCACTACATTGTGAAGAAAAAGAGCCGAGCTAGGTCTCTGCCCTTGGGCAAAATCAAAGTCTCTGTGGGCCATGCTTAGAAAACCGGCTCTAGAGAATAAAACTGAATTGTTAATAGTGGTTCCTGGAGGGCAGGATTAGGGGAAATCTTTCACATTCCATACAAATTTTCTTTGGATGTGTTACAACATTGTGAATTAGTTTTGTAATTAGAAAAAAAAATGTTAGCAAGGAACCCACATATGAGGCATCCTCTTGACCAAGAGACCTCCCCACATCCCACCACCCCCTCACCCTGAAGTGAAAGTGAAAGTTGCTTAGTCATTTCCAACTCTTTCTGACCCCATGAACTATACAGTCCATGGGATTCTCCAGGCCAGAATACTGGAGTGGGTAGCCTTTCCTTTCTCCAGGAGATCTTCCCAACCCAGGGATCGAACCCAGGTTTCCCACATTACAGGTGGATTCTTTACCAGCTGAGCTACCAGGGAAGCCCCCCTACTTAGGCTCACCCTGGTGTCCATGAATGTTTGTTGAATGAATGAGGGCAAGTGAATGAATGTTTGTTGAATGAATGAAACCTGCATACCCTCTCTGGGCTCACCCTTTAACTTCTGTTAGCAAGCTAAATCCTTACTAGGGAGTCTTTTCAGTTCCTGAGGGAAGGAGACCCCTTCTTCCACTTCATAACACAAAGGGGAAAAAATGTAAAGCCCCACTTTACAAGCTCAGAGAGGGTATGCGAGAGTAGGATGGGACCTGGCATTCAGTTCTAATATTTTGGCTACATCATCCTCCCAGCATTCATTCATTCAACAAACATTCATGGACACCAGCTCTATGTCCAGCAGGAATCAGCTCTTCCCTAAATACATGGTTTTTACTCCACTACTGGAAGCCCTTTTTCTCCTTCCAGCCTTTAAGCCTTACCATATGGACCATTCTAACCATCTCTGAAAAGGGGCCCTTCTCTCCATCCCCGCCAGCCACTCTAGACCAGGATAAGTAATCTTTTCTTAAAGAGCCTGATTGTGAATATTTATACTTTGAGGCTAAAGAGGCAACTTGGAGGATTTTATATAGACACTTGATCATTTAAAATGTGAAAATTATTTAAAAAGGCTCATGGAGTATACAGATATGAAGATGGCCAATGGGCTGGATTTTGACCATGGAACAATACTTAGGGACCCTTGATATAGACTGTTACTGCTCCCTGTCATCTGTCTACCTCCCACACCCCAAACACAATGACTCTCTTGGCTTCAGCCATAGGACATGCACCACACAGGTTGGACCATGTCCCTCCAGTACTTAAAGCCGTCCTGGGGCTCCTCTTTGTCTCCAAGATAAGGGACAATGTACAAACTCCTGCTCCTGGAAACAATTGGCCCACATCTCTTTTCTCAGCTCCCAGCTCTAAAGGATTCTCTGAGCTCTGCTGTGGTTGGAAACACCTGCTGGATTTTTTTGCTCTAGAGGTTTTCTAAGCATTTGTGAGGGCTGGTGGGTGGGTGTCCAACTCAAACCAGCCCCAGTGTGCCCTGCCCTTAGGATGGGGGAGAAAATTTTGAACTGACCTGAGTCCAAACTTTTGGACCCAGGTAAAGATGGAGGAAAAGAAAGACATTTGTCTCCTCAGGTAATGCTTTATAAGCCAGAGCATCTTTCTTTATCTGCTTGAATCTCACCATCACTTGGCAAGTGAAGCACTAAGTATAGAGCAACCCTGTCTTCTTCACTCATTCCCAGCTATTGATCTTGGCTGTAACAACTGTCTCCAACACCATCCATGTCCAGTGTTCTCCTCCATAAATATGCAGTAACAACCTCTGTCTAAAAATCCCTTGTCCCCAGTATCTCTTTCACCTCCTCTCCTATGCCTCATGGATAAGCCATCTGCATTCTACATCCTTCACTCCCATTTTGCCCTCCCTCCTCCAGACTTCAGACATCACTGTTCCATGGAACCGACCTTAACAAGTTCACCAGTGGCCTCCATGCTGCTGAATCCAGTGGTCAATTCTCAGGTCTTGTCTTGACTTCTAAGCAGCCTCAGACACAGTTGGTTCCTTTCTTCTTCTTGAAATCACTTAGCCTGTGAACACCACACTCTTCTGGTTTCCCTCCTGCTTCCCTGGCTATTCCTGGGTCTCCACAGTTGCTCTTGTCCTTCACCAGGCCACTGTCTGGCACACTTCTGTGTCCTTACTGCCTTTCTATCATATTTTGACAATAAGCTATTCTTGCCTAGGGGCTTACATACAAAGATTTAGTCTTTTTGTAATACTAGAAAGGAGTTAAATTCACTAAAATTATTGTTTTCTTCAATTAGGACTGACCTTTGAGTCTATGGTCAGTCCTCCACAATGGCCATGAAGTTTCCTTAGTCAGAGGGTCAGAGGTTAACAGATACTCAGAGTAGGAGGAGCAATATGCTTACTGGATACATGGGGAAATTGAGATTCCAAATGGGGAAAGACTCTGTCCAAAGACACATAGCATCCTGGAATCTGGGGCAGGATACATCCTGAGAACCAGTTCAGGGCTTTCTGCTTACTGCCTTAAAGTGTACTTTAAGCTAATGTACAAACTTTAAAACCACCAGAAGAACTTGCTAATGTGTCTTTGGTCACACCTTTGTCCCTCTCCTGGTGACAGTCTTCTTACTGAAGAAGTGTTGGGCTAGATGTTCTCTAAGGACAAGACTTGATACCTGCACCTCCAAGCATGGCTGCTGAAGGTTTTACACCTCTAAGATATGTTAAGTGTGCTGCGTTACATGGCCTACATAGTTCCTCAAATCCTGTTCCTTCATCAGTCCTCATAGTGGCCTCACCTCACTGAAGTTGGAGAACCACAGCCAGACAGAAGCATCCCCTAGCCACATAATTGTAGAAGCCTGTCTCCTGCTCCCAGCCCAGTATTCTGCTCACTGCTCATGGGGTCAAACATCCCCCATGGAATCATGAGGACTATGGTCCTGACCACTCCCTAGCCAGCCCCATACTTACTGAGATGGGGAAATAGTCGTTCATGTACTACCATATGACCTAGCATCTTATGCCTTTTTTTTTTTTTTTTTACTTTACAATACTGTATTGGTTTTGCCATACACTGACATGAATCCACCACAGGTGTACATGAGTTCTCAACCCTGAACCCCCCTCCCACCACCCTCTCCATATCATCTCTCTGGATCATCCCAGTGCACCAGCCCCAAGCATCCTGTATCCTGTATCGAACCTAGACTAGCGATTCATTTCTTACATGATAGTATATATGTTTCAGTGCCATTCTCCCAAATCATCCCACCCCCTCTCTCTCCCACAGAGTCCAAAAGTATGTTCTTTACATCTGTGTCTCTTTTGCTGTCCTGCATACAGGGTCATCATTCCCATCTTTCTAAATTCCATATATATGTGTTAATATACTGTATTGGTGTTTTTCTTTCTGGCTTACTTCACTCTGTATAATCGGCTCCAGTTTCATGCACCTCATTAGAACTGATTCAAATGTATTCTTTTTAATGGCTGAGTAATACTCCATTGTGTATATGTACCACAGCTTTCTTATCCATTCATCTGCTGATGGGCATCTAGGTTGCTTCCATGTTCTGGCTATTATAAACAGTGCTGTGATGAACATTGGGGTACACATGTCTCTTTCAATTCTGGTTTCCTCAGTGTGTATGCCCAGCAGTGGGATTGCTGGGTCATAAGGCAGTTCTATTTGTAGTTTTTAAAGGAATCTCCACACTGTTCTCCACAGTGGCTGTATAGTTTGCATTCCCACCAACAGTGTAAGAGGGTTCCCTTTTCTCCACCCTCTCTCCAGCATTTATTGCTTGTAGACTTTTGAATCCCAGCCATTCTGACTGGTGTGAAATGGTACCTCATTTTGGTCTTAATTTGCATTTCTCTGATAATGAGTGATGTCGAGCATCTTTTTATGTGTTTGTTAGCCATCCATATGTCTTCTTTGGAGAAATGTCTATTTAGTTCTTTGGCCCATTTTCTGATTTGGTCACTTATTTTTCTGGAATTGAGCTGCAGGAGTTGCTTGTATATTTTTGAGATTAGTTGTTTGTCAGTTGCTTCATTTGCTATTATTTTCTCCCATTCGGAAGGCTGTCTTTTCACCTTGCTCATAGTTTCCTTTGTTGTGCAGAAGCTTTTAATTTTAATTAGATCCCATTTATTTATTTTTGCTTTTATTTCCAGTATTCTGGGAGGTGGATCATAGAGGATCCTGCTGTGATTTATGTTGGAGAGTGTTTTGCCTATGTTCTCCTCTAGGAGTTTTATAGTTTCTGGTCTTACATTTAGATCTTTAATCCATTTTGAGTTTATTTTTGTGAATGGTGTTAGAAAGTGTTCTAGTTTCATTCTTTTACAAGTGGTTGACCAGTTTTCCCAGCACCACTTGTTAAAGAGATTGTCTTTAACCCATTGTATAGTCTTGCCTCCTTTGTCGAAGATAAGGTGTCCATAGGTGTGTGGATTTATCTCTGGGCTTTCTATTTTGTTCCATTGACCTATATGTCTGTCTTTGTGCCAATACCATACTGTCTTGATGACTGTGGCTTTGTAGTAGAGCCTGAAGTCAGGCAGGTTGATTCCTCCAGTTCCATTCTTCTTTCTCAAGATTGCTTTGGCGATTCGAGGTTTTTTGTATTTCCATACAAATCTTGAAATTATTTGTTCTAGCTCTGTGAAAAATACCACTGGTAGCTTGATAGGGATTACATTGAATCTGTAGATTGTTTTGGGTAGTATACTCATTTTCACTATATTGATTCTGCCGATCCGTGAACATGGTCTATTTCTCCATCTATTAGTGTCCTCTTTGATTTCTTTAACCAGTGTTTTATAGTTTTCTGTATATAGGTCTTTAGTTTCTTTAGGTAGATATATTCCTAAGTATTTTATTCTTTTCATTGCAATGGTGAATGGAATTGTTCCCTTAATTTCTTTTTCTGCTTTTTCATTATTAGTGTATAGGAATGCAAAGGATTTCTGTGTGTTGATTTCATATCCTGCAACTTTACTATATTCATTGATTAGCTCTAATAATTTTCTGGTGGAGTCTTTAGGGTTTTCTATGTAGAGGATCATGTCATCTGCAAACAGTGAGAGTTTTACTTCTTCTTTTCCAATTTGGATTCCTTTTATTTCTTTTTCTGCTCTGATTGCTGTGACCAAAACTTCCAAAACTATGGGGAATAGTAGCGGTGAAAGTGGGCATCCTTGTCTTGTTCCTGACTTTAGGGGAAATGCTTTCAATTTTTCACCATTAAGGATAATGTTTGCTGTGGGTTTGTCATATTTAGCTTTTCTTATGTTCCTTCTATTCCTGCTTTCTGGAGAGTTTTTATCATAAATCGATGTTGAATTTTGTCAAAGGCCTTCTCTGCATCTATTGAGATAATCATATGGCTTTTATTTTTCAATTTGTTAATGTGGTGAATTACATTGATTGATTTGTGGATATTGAAGAATCCTTGCATCCCTGGGATAAAGCCCACTTGGTCATGGTGTATGATCTTTTTAATGTGTTGCTGGATTCTGATTGCTAGAATTTTGTTAAGGATTTTTGCATCTATGTTCATCAGTGATATCGGCCTGTAGTTTTCTTTCCTTGTGGCATCTTTGTCAGCTTTTGGTATTAGGGTGATTGTGGCCTCATAGAATGAGTTTGGAAGTTTACCTTCCTCTGCAATTTTCTGGAAGAGTTTGAGTAGGATAGGTGTTAGCTCTTCTTGAAATTTTTGGTAGAATTCAGCTGTGAAGCCATCTGGACCTAGGCTTTTGTTTGCAGAAGATTTCTGATTACAGTTTCAATTTCTGTGCTTGTAATGGGTCTGTTAAGATTTTCTATTTCTTCCTGATTCAGTTTTGGAAAGTTTTACTTTTCTAAGAATTTGTCCATTTCTTCCACGTTGTCCATTTTATTGGCATATAATTGCTTATAGTAGTCTCTTATGATCCTTTGTATTTCTGTGTTGTCTGTTGTGATCTCTCCATTTTCATTTCTAATTTTATTGATTTGAATTTTCTCCCTTTGTTTCTTGATGAGTCTGGCTAATGGTTTGTCAATTTTATTTATCCTTTCAAAGAACCAGCTTTTGGATTTGTTGATTTTTGCTATGGTCTCTTTTGTTTCTTTTGCATTTATTTCTACCCTAATTTTTAAGATTTCTTTCCTTCTACTAACCCTGGGGTTCTCCATTTCTTCCTTTTTTAGTTGCTTTAGGTGTAGAGTTAGGTTATTTATTTGACTTTTTTTTTTTTGTTTCTTGAGGTATGCCTGTATTGCTATGAACTTTCCCCTTAACACTGCTTTTATAGTGTCCCACAGGTTTGGGGTTGTTGTGTTTTCATTTTCATTCGTTTCTATGCATATTTTGATTTCTTTTTTTATTTCTTCTGTGATTTGTTGGTTATTCAGAAGCGTGTTGTTCAGCCTCCATATGTTGGAATTTTTAATAGTTTTTCTCCTGTAATTGAGATCTAATCTTACTGCATTATGGTCAGAAAAGATGCTTGGAATAATTTCAATTTTTTTGAATTTATCAAAGGTAGATTTATGGCCCAGGATGTGATCTATCCTGGGGAAGGTTCCATGAGCACTTGAGAAAAAGGTGAAATTCATTGTTTTGGGGTGAAATGTCCTATAGATATTGATTAGGTCTAACTGGCCTCTTGTATCATTTAAAGTTTGTGTTTCTTTGTTAATTTTCTGTTTAGTTGATCTGTCCATAGGTTTGAGTGGGGTTTTAAAGTCTCCCACTATTATTGTGTTATTGTTAATTTCCCCTTTCATACTTGTTAGCATTTGTCTTACATATTGCAATGCTTCTATGTTGGGTGCATATATATTTATAACTGTTATATCTTCTTCTTGGATTGATCCTTTGATCATTATGTAGTGGCCTTCTTTGTCTCTTTTCACAGCCTTTGTTTTAAAGTCTATTTTATCTGATATGAGTATAGCTACTCCTGCTTTCTTTTGGTCTCTATTTGCATGGAATATCTTTTTCCAGCCCTTCACTTTCAGTCTGTATGTGTCCCTTGTTTTGAGGTGGGTCTCTTGTAGACAACATATATAAGGGTCTTGTTTTTGTATCCATTCAGCCAGTCTTTGTCTTTTGGTTGGGGCATTCAGCCCATTTATGTTTAAGGTAATTATTGATAAGTATGATCCCGTTGCCACTTACTTTATTGTTTTGGGTTCTGGTTTATACACCCTTTTTGTGTTTCCTGTCTAGAGAATATCCTTTAGCATTTGTTGAAGAGCTGGTTTGGTGGTGCTTAATTCTGTCCGCTTTTGCTTATCCGTAAAGCTTTTGATTTCTCCTTCATATTTGAATGAGATCCTTGCTTGGTACAGTAATCTGGGCTGTAGGTTATTTTCTTTCATCACTTTAAGTATGTCTTGCCATTCCCTCCTGGCCTGAAGAGTTTCTATTGAAAGATCAGCTGTTATCCTTATGCGAATCCCCTTGTGTGTTATTTGTTGTTTTTCCCTTGCTGTTTTTAATATTTGTTCTTTGTGTTTGATCTTTGTTAATTTGATTAATATGTGTCTTGAGGTGTTTTGCCTTGGGTTTATCTTGTTTGGGACTCTCTGGGTTTCTTGGACTTGGGTGATTATTTCCTTCCCCATTTTAGGGAAGTTTTCAACTATTATCTCCTCAAGTATTTTCTCATGGTCTTTCTTTTTGTCTTCTTCTTCTGGGACTCCTATAATTCGAATGTTGGAGCATTTCATATTGTCCTGGAGGTCTCTGAGATTGTCCTCATTTCTCTTAATTCGTTTTTCTTTTTTCCTCTCTGGTTCATTTATTTCTACCATCTATCTTCTATTTCACTAATCCTATCTTCTGCCTCCGTTATTCTACTATTTGTTGCCTCCAGAGTGTTTCTAATCTCATTTAGTGCATTATTCATTATATATTGACTCTTTTTTATTTCTTCTAGGTCCTTGTTAAACCTTTCTTGCATCTTCTCAATCCTTGTCTCCAGACTGTTTATCTGTGATTCCATTTTGATGTCAAGATTTTGGATCATTTTCACTATCATTATTTGGAATTCTTTCTCAGGTAGATTCCCTATCTCTTCCTCTTTTGTTTGGTTTAGTGGGCACTTATCCTGTTCCTTTACCTGCTGGGTATTCATCTGTGTCTTCGTCTTGGTTATATTGCTGTGTTTGGGGTGGCCTTTCTGAATTCTGGCAGTTTGTGGAGTTCTCTTTATTATGGAGTTTCCTTGCTGTGGATGGGGTTGTATCAGTGGCTTGTCAAGGTTTCTTGGTTAGGGAAGCTTGTGTCAGTGTTCTGGTGGCTGGAGCTGGATTTCTTCTCTCTGGAGTGCAATGAAGTGTCCAGTAATGAGTTATGAGATGTCAGTGGTTTTGGAGTAACTTGAGCTGCCTGTATATTGAAGCTCAGGGGTGTGTTCCTATGTTGCTGGAGAATTTGTGTGGTATGTCTTGCTCTGGAACTTGTTGGCCCTTGGATGGTGCTTGGTTTCAGTGTAGGTATGGAGGCGTTTGATGAGCTCCTATCGATTAATGTTCCCTGGAGTCAGGAGTTCTCTGATATTCTCAGGATTTGGACTTAAACCTCCTGCTTCTGGTTTTCAGTTTTATTTTTACAGTACCCTCAAGACTTGTCCATCTATACAGCACTGATGATAAAACATCTAGGTTAGATATGAAAAGTTTCTCCACATTGAGGGACACCCAGAGAGGTTCACTGAGTTACATGGAGAAGAGAAGAGGGAGGGGGGAGATAGAGGTGACTGGAATGAGATGAGGTGGGATCAGAAGAGGAGAGAGCAAGCTAGCCAGTAATCCTTTATGTGTGCTCCACTGTCTGGACCACTCAGAGATGTTCATGGAGTTATACAGAGAAGAGGAGAGGGAGGAAGGAGACAGAGGTGGCCAGGAGGGTAAAAAAAGGGAAATGAAAAGGAGAGAGACAGATCCAGGCAGTAAACAGTTCCCTAAGTGTTCTCCACCATCTGGAACACACAGAGATTCACAGAGTTGGGTAGAGAAGAGAAGAGGGAGGCAGGAGACAGAGGCAACCTGGTGCAGAAAAAGGAGAGTCCAAAGGAGGAGAAAGCTGTAAAGCCAGTAATCTCGCTCTCAAGTAAAAATGGGTACTGAAGATTGGGTTTTTGAAGGTACAAAATTGATAACAAATACCAAAAAGCAAAGATTAAAACTCTAGAGTAGAGGTTGGATTTTCAAAAATACAATATTAAAGAAAAGACGAAGAAGACGAAAGAGAAAAAAGTAACAAGAATTATTAAAAAAAAAAAACAAACCAACAATAACCACAAAAAAATATATGGCATTTGCTTTAAGAACTTAAAAATTAAAAAATGTTAAAATTTTAAAAAAAAGAAGAAAAAGAAAAGAGAAAAAACCAAAACAAAAAAAGAATGATCGTAAAAATAGTAAAGGTGTATCTGGCACTTTCTCTGGTGTTGTTGTGGGCAGTATGGGGTCAGTTCATTTTCGGATAGTTCCTTGGTCTGGCTTATATTTCTTAAGATCTATACTTCCAAGGCGGTTCCCTCTGTTTTAGCTTCTTCTGTTTGCTGGTCTCTTCAGTGTCTGTTTTCCACCCTGACACAAGGGGGACGGTGGTGGGCACTTTTTTTTTTTTTAAGCTCACTTGTTCAGTCGCGCTGTGGGGAGGGAGGGATGCTGCAAACAAATAACACTGGCGTGTGCTCGCAGTGTCTCAGCCCCACTGGGCCTGTCCCCTCTCACGGTGCACACCGCTCAGGCTCTAGGTTGCTCCGCCGGGAACCATCTGAGGCTGGCCCTGGGCTGCATGCACCTCCCCGGTCTAAGCCGCTCAAGCTCAGGCACTCACGTAGTCCTCAGAGGAGCAGACTCGGTTGGGCCTGCGTTTTGTGCCCTTCCCAGGTCCGAGCAGCTCGGGAATTTGGCGAGCGCGGTTGCTGCGACTTATCGCTTTTCCTGTCCCTGCTGCTCAGTTTTCTGGGTGTACAACTGAAGCCCCTTTTTAGGCAGATGGTGACTGTCCAGAAGCCCAAGAAGTCTTAGTTAGCAAAGAAACTTGCTTGCAGTTTGGAAATTTTTCTGGGGCTGCGATTGCCCCCTTCTGGCCCTTCTGGCTCTGGCTGCCTGTCACCAGAGGGGGATGGTCTGGCTAATTCTGTTCCGTCCTTTGTTCTGTGCGCAGTCCTGGCAGTGTCTTATGTTAGAGCTTTTTGCGTGGTAGCTATCCCACAGTCTGGTTTGCTAGCCCAAGTTAGTTCGCTCTGGTTACGCTCGGGGCATTCCAGCCCGATTCTTAAAAAGCACTGCAGCCTGCGCCTCCCTGCCCAGCCCCTGCTTGCTAGTGGTGGATGCAGGTGTCTGCGCTGCTTCTTCACTGGGGGAGTTACTGTTGGGCTCATAATCTGTTGCTTTTAATTATTTATTTATTTTTCCTCCCTGTTATGTTGCCCTCTGTGCTTCCAAGGCTTGCCACAGACTCGGCCACGAGAGTGTTTCCTGGTGTTTGGAAAATTCTCTCTTTTAAGATTCCCTTCCTGGGATGGAGCTCCCTCCCTACTTCTTTTGTCTCTTTTTTCCATCTTTTATATTTTTCCTACCTGTTTTTGAAGATAATGATCCACTTTTCTGGGCGCCTGATGTCCTCTGCCAGCATTCAGAAGTTGTTTTGTGAAGTTTACTCAGCGTTGAAATGTTCTTTTGATGAATTTGTGATGGAGAAAGTGGTCTCCCCATCCTATTCCTCTGCCATCTTAGGACCGCCCTCCACCTTATGCTTTTGATGTACCTGCTCCCCTGCCTCAGCTTGGCTCAATCCAGGTACCACCAGATGGCATACAGGATACTGATATCCAGGATCTTGTGAACAGAAGGGCTATGAAGACCACACTGCAGAGAATGACTGGAAAGGGAAGCAGGAGCATTAGTGGTTAGCAGTGTGAAGGAATGAGCTCTCTCCATATGCCCAGCACCAACAGCACTGTCCTGCCCAACCCTCACCACAGGAGGAAGGAATCAGACTCTTTTGACTTCAAAGAAGAGGGAACACAGCCTGGGCAGTGTCACATTGGCAACCTGGATTTGAAGCCACATAGATCTAATTTCAAACGTGTTTCCACTGCACAAGGCCGCTTATTCACTCCAGTCTTCCCTTCCATCTCACTCTATCTAGTTAAGTAATCTGTATTTACCAGATGCTTAATAAATCACTGTGATTGGATTAATTGTTTCTAGTTTCCACTGTTGGGACCTCAGAGAAAAGGAGACATTCTTTCTGCCCAGCCCCTTTCTACCTACCCTCAGTCCATCTTTCCATAGATAAATCCCACCAGATCTCCCCTCTAATTCAACTTCTCATAACTTTCAAGCACAGCCCAAGCAGCTCAGCCTGGCATTCATGCTCCTCACAGCTGGCCTGAATCCCTCTTGCTCCAGCCTTACTCACCCACATGCACCCTGGGCTCCTGCCACACTAAACTACTCAGTGTTCTTACAACTCCCTGAGCTCCTTCAACCTCTTAGCATTTGCTTCTGCACTTTCCTCTGCCTGCCCTGCCCTTTCCTGCTGAATGAGGGAGAGAGAAAGAAACCAACCTGTCACTGGCCTGTAGGCCAGGACTGAAGCAGGGCTACAATAAGGCCCAGCGAGGAATTTCCCTTTGACCTATGACTCTGGGTCCCTACCACAGGCTAATCCCAGCTTCCTCTCACAGGTGGGGCATCTGTGGGGCTGAAACTAATTTGATGTTGGTAGAACCTCATTCTCAGGGAACGTTGCTCCCCCTTAAACCCACTCACTCCACTCAACACCATACACTCATACTCTTAAAGAAGGTCAGTTTCCACTTTCACTCCATCTGAAAATAGAACAGACTGTGCTGTCATTCCTGGTAGGCATCCAGGAAGAGGGGACATTTGACTCAATTTAAATAGTAGTAAAATTCATAAGCCAGACAAAGTAGGATGAAGGTCACAGATGCTCACTTTACACAGAGCTTCTATGATGCATCAGGTGCTGGTGGTGCAACTGTGGACTGGCAGAAATTCCTGGCCTTCTCAAGCTGACTCCCACAAATCTGGAGGAAGAAGGTAAAATGTCACTGGAGACAAAATGTCCAGGGTTTTTACTTGAATTTTATTTATTTATTTTGTCACTACAGTGTGAAAAGTCAGTCACTCAGTCATGTCCGACTCTTTGTGACCCATGTATAGTCCATGGAATTCTCCAAGCCAGAATACTGGAGTGGGTTGCCTTTCCCTTTTCCAGGGGATCTTTCCAACCCAGGGATCAAATCCAGGTTTCCCACATCACAGATAGATTCTTTACCAACTGAGCCACAAGGGAAGCCCAACATGAAGCAAAAGATAAAGAGCCTTGCTAGGTCTCTGCCCTTAGGCATAATCAAGTCTATGTGGGCCACTCCCACTTTCAGAAAACCAGCTCTAGAGAATAAAACCAAGTTGTTAATAATGGGGAAAACTTTCAGTTTTAGGACAAACATTTTGTTTAGATGTGTTACAAGAGCATGTGTTAGTTTTTTATTTAGAAAAAAATAATGTTAGGAAAAACCCACATGCAGGGCATTCCCCCTTGACCAAAAGACCTCTGCCCCGCTCCCCCACCCCAACCTCGCCCTCACACTGGGCTCACCCTTTAACTCCTGTTAGCAGGCAAAATCCTAACTTGGGAATCTTTCAGGGCTTCCCTGGTGGCTCAGAGGTTTAAAGCATCTGCCTGAGATGCGGGAGACCTGGGTTTGATCCCTGGGTTGGGAAGATCCCCTGGAGAAGGAAATGGCAACCCACTCCAGTATTCTTGCCTGGAGAATCCCATGGACGGAGGAGCCTGGTGGGCTATAGGCCACGGGGTTGCAACGAGTCAGACACGACTGAGCGAATTCACTTTCATTTCAGTCCTGAGGAAGGGAGACCCACTTCTTTTATCTCATAACACCAAAGGGGAAAAATGTAAAACCTTCCCTTACAGAGGCCCAGAGAGGATATGCAGGTTGGCAAAGCTCACACAGCAAGCTAGCAGGATGGGACCTGGCATTCAATTCTACTATTTTGGCTCCGTTGTGCACTAAACATTCATTTATTCATAAACATTTATCAACACCATTCTTCTAGGAGCTGGAGATGCAACTGAGAACAAGACCAACTATTTGAAAGGAGCTTACCTTCTTGTGTGAGTGTGTGAATTGTAGGAGAGAGGAAAGGAAACAGTAAACAAAAAAATAACCCACTGGAAAGTATTTGTTTCTGGGCCCTGAGTCCTTGGTGACAGTCTTAGTTGACTTTTCCAGCCACTTCTTTTCCTCTCCCCTAAATGTCTGCTCTATGTCCAATGTGAACCAGCTGTTTAATATATGTATGGTGTTAGCTTCTGCATTGGAAGCCCTTAGTCTCCTATAGCCTAAAAATCCTGTCTTGTGGACCCATCTCCTAACTTTCTCAGGAAAGGGGCATCTTCTGTCCAAAGTGCCAGTCTCCCTATACCAGGGGAACTAATCTTTTCTTAAAGACCCTGCTTAAAAATATTTATACTATGACAATAAAGAGGCAACTTGGAGAATATCACATAAACACATGACCATTTAAAAATGTAAAAATGCTCACATCTTTGACCCACCTAGGGCCTTGCTGTGTGGGCATCTCAGCCTGTGTCCTCCAGGCAGACAACCTCCTGCAACACCCACAGCCCTCGGGTTGCCTAGTCCAATCTCTAGGGGCTCATGGGCTGTTGCTGTGCTAGTGCCTGCAATACACCCTCCAGGGTATTCACTCCAGGTGCCACACCATCCTTTGGATGTGTCAGCTGGACTTAGGGCCTTGCATGGAACTGATAAAGTGAGGCAGAATTCATGGCGAGTGACTCAGAGACTAGGTTGTAGAAGGTAAGTGGTTTCTGTGTGTGTGTGTGTGTGTGTGCATGTGTTAGTATCCTTCTAGAACTTTTGCTCTATTTACCTTGTGACTGGCTTGCTCTGGAGAATCCTGGTGAGTAGCAATTGGCAGCGTGATGGAGAGGCCCACATGCAGGGCTCTGAAGCCTTCTGCCAGCAACTGCATAGAAGAGCTTGGGAGTGGATCCTCCAGCCCCACTTTAAGCTCTGTAACTGTCCCCTCCTGGAGCAAGCTGACAGCCTCCTCCTGGGTGAACTGAATTGGAACCTTTAGGTGCTTCCAGTTCGCTGGGGACATAGTTGACCACTCACCTACTTATTGTCATGGCTTCTTCACTCCAAGCTAGCCTACAATATGAGTAACTAACTGGTTGGATGGCATCACAGACTCAATGGACATGACTTTGAGTAAGCTCTGGGAGTTGATGATGGACAGGGAAGCCTGGTGTGCTGTAGCCCATGGGGTTGCAAAGAGTCAGACACGACTGAGAGACTAAAATGAACTGAAATGTGATATAGGACGCTGGGTTGGGAGGGCAGGTTTTCAGGTTAGGGGATGTGTGCTGACATCTGCCAAGAAGTGGACTTCAGTCATGTATTTTGGCCATGCCATGCAGTATATGGGATCTTATTTCCCTGCATGCACGTGTACCAAGTCGCTTCAGTCAAGTTTGACTCCTTGTGACACTGTGGGCTGTAGCCTGCCAGGCTCCTCTGTCCATGGGGTTCTCCAGGTAAGAATACTGGAGTGGGTTTCATGCCTTCAGCCAGGGGGTCTTTCCGACCCGGAGACTGAACCCAGGTCTCTTGCTCCTCCTACACTGGCAGGTGGGTTTTCTAGCACTAGCACCCCCTGGGAAGGCCCGTAGATCCCTGACCAAGGATATAATCCCAGTTCCCTGCATCCCTGCATTAGAAACATGAAGTCTTAATCACTGGACCTCCAGAAAAGTCCCAGAAGGTGACCTTTGATTGACCAAATTGAGGAGATAAGGGGTCAAAGGAAAGAAATCAGCAGTTCCCAGGACACTGCAGGTGGAAGAGCAGGAACTCTGAGAATAACCATCCAGCCATCCTCAGAGATGTGGACATAACAAATCCTTGCCCCCTTTAGCCACTAATGTCTGCACCGGTTCAATACCCAGTACTAGAAAACTGCAGTGGGCGGTACTTCTGTCTTGGCAAATCTTGCCCATCCTTCATGGTCCTGCGCACTTGCCACTTCCTCCCTCTTCCTTTGTGGAAACCATCATTCCCCCTCTCAACCACACAGCTCTTGATTTCCACCTCTCTTGAGACCCTATAGCATCCACTTCTTAGGGTCAGAAGAGGTCAACATGAGATATTGGGCACATTTACAACCAGAATCTAATTACATCTACTCCCCATCACTCCTCACAGGCCATAGAATGACCAGTGATCTCAAAATATTATTTTTCTCACTCATAAACCCAAGCTATGAATTGTGATGCTTTTTTCTCTGAAAACAAAACTGAAGTTTAAAAAGGATGTGACTTGCAAAGTCACTGAAAAGGGCTGGGCCAGGCTTAGACCCAAATTTACATTCACAAAATAATCCCACCTCCATTTGTACATATTGGTGTGATTGGCTTCTGGAAGGAAAAGAACTTGCTTTCCTACTCTAGATGTGAGAGTTCACAGTACTGGCCCTACCCTACCATCCTGTCCCTCACTCCTGATGTGTGTAGCAGACCCAGTGACCCTGTGGCTCTGGCTTGTTTCTATTCTTCACAGATGTTTTAAGATGAGAGACAGCTCTAAGCTATGCCCCAAACTCCATTCACCCAAACTCCCTAGGTCTCAAATGTAACACAAGCTTTCAGCAATATAATCCATGAGATGTAATCCTTTAGTCACAAAATCTTTCTTCTAGAATCATCTCTGGGTATTTGGGCATGAAACAGTACATTGGTCATCAAGACAGACTCTTCATTGTCAGTGGATTGAGACTCTCCTTGCCAAAATAGAATCTGCATTTGCCCCTGCAGTCTTCCCTCCAAAATACAATCCTTGCCAATATCCAGCTAAACTCTGAACCCTCTTCCCGATACCCATGTATCAGGGCGAGCCTGATGAAGCCTTTGTGGTTCTGCAGGACCAGCATGTAGGCTCCAGGCCTGGCAGTCAATGCTTCCTGGACGCCCCCAACAATGATGGACAGCAGATTGCCACCTCCTTTCCTGCTCAGAATGTGAGCAGCACTCTCCTTGTCTGCTGAGACCAGCCCTGGGGAGAAAGGAAGGTGGTCACATACAGTGTAAAGGAGAAAGAATGGTTCAGGAGTATGTGGCCTTGGTTCTACTCTAGACCTCAGCTGGGAGTCCCATGATGACAGGCTCTGAGCACTACCCCTTTTCCCAACTCTCCCGCCACGGTCATCACTGAGCACAGATCTGTGGGAAATGCTTCTTTGGGTCTCATCTCCTGTCTACCACACATTTACTTGGAAGAAGTACAGAACATTTGACTGCCCTCCTTAAAATCCCTCCTCATGCCTTCAGCCCTCACAATTCCTGGGATACCCAGAGTAGGAGGACTCACCCATTGACATGATGTAATCTCTGAAGAAAGGGAAGCAGAACCACATGTTCAGCATCATCAAATGTGAGCAGATGCCTGGGGAAACTGAGGAGAAGCCCATGCCCTCCGTGCACAAGTTGGTAAAAGCTCCAATCACCCCAATTCCATGAGGGTGGAAGCCAGCAAGGTAGTTCCGGGAGGGGTCCAGCTCGGCAGTCTTGACCAGCTGAAGGGACAGCAACCTGGTGAATCGGGGCTTCATCTTGTGCCTTTGCTGGTCCACCTGCTGACTTTCTGTGCTGACCTCTTTTATGTGTTCCCTGTGCCCAAGTGCTTTCTCACCCCCATGTGAATGTCCTGAGATAAGAGACAGCCTGTCTGAACATCCTCGTTCCTGTTGCAGGCCTGGAGCAGAGGAGCTGCTCTGGGAGAACATGGAATGACGAGGGAGAGAACGGTCCATGAATGGATGAAGTTGATACAGCCCACCAGGGGAGGAAGGGCCCCTGCACAAGGCAGAGGCAAGACTCCTCGGAGGGTGACAGGGACAAAAATCTCTCTTATGTGAAGGGAGACTTCGTCCCAGGCAGAGCCCGCACAGAATGAAGGAACCATCGCAGGAGGGGGTGAGCATCTCTCCAAGAACTGTGGCAGCTGGAGTTCAGTCCTGGGTGGAGGGCTGACCCTTGAATCCCTGTGACTCAGTGTAAGAGACTCCAGTATGCTGGGAAGTGGGGGCAGAGAAGAGGGGCACAAGTCTCTAGTGATGGGAAGGGAGGGCTCAGGGAGGTATCCTGCCAAGTCTGCAGCACTTCTTAACACCTGGTCACAGCCTGCCCACAGCACTGCATCCCTGCTCAGGCTTTGGTCTGCATAGATACTGCTGCTCTGGGATATGAAGTCTTCCCATAGAAACCCAGCCCCTGGACTGAACTTCAGCATGAGGTGGAGGCAGCTTTTTCTGGGGAAAACGCTACCTGATTCTCCACCATTAGCTGCTCAGGAAGCCCATAGGTTATGTTTAGCAAGCTCCAGTGCTCAGACATAGTCTCCTAATTTCACTAGAAACTACTATTAGGTGGCGGCTCTAGAGTAAGAGTCATAAAGCACAAAGACTTGTGATGTGGAGTAGCTGCAGTAGAGTTGTTAGGACAAGGAATGTTGCTTGCCTGCCTTCAAGCCAGCAGCCACTGTAGCTGCCACTGATAATGGGGCTTGAAAGGAATTCAAGATGGAGGAAAATAGGATACTGGTCATAGAGAATGAGGATGCACATCAAAGGAATAATTGCAGTGAGCCCAGATTTTAAATCTCTCCATATATAGAAAACCATTAATATCATTACTTGAGTTTGCTCTTTGGCAGTAATCTTCTGATGTTTAACTACATTTTTTTTTTCCTCAGCAAAAACCTGTAAATCCTGACTTCTCCCTTACCTTTTGGAACAGCTCCTCAGAGATTACTGAGAGGCTATCTCCTGACTACTGTCCTTAGTAAGGTCTCAGAACAAAGCCCCTCATAACTATTAGGTTGTGCATATCTTTTCAGTAGACAGCAGAGATTCCCTGGCCCCCTACCTCCTGCCACCTTAAGATCTCTGCAAGGCTTGCTCCTCAGGTATGTGGATGACTTGGGAGTTCTTTGCCAGTCACAGTGCCACCTGCAGACCTCAGTCCAGGACAGAGGCATCAAATTACATGTCATCTCTCCCTCTGTCTTCTCTGCCTTCTGTAGGTGCTGATGCCAAAGGCCTGCACTGGCCAACAATCCCAAACACTGTGCAGGTGGAATTTTTGCAAATCAGGCTCATTTTCCCAAAATTTCGATAGTGCCCAACTGACAAAACCTCCAGGGGAGATACCTAGCTAGAGGAGGGACAGAAGAGATGTAGATGAGACAGACACAGAGCCATGCCACACATTTTTTCTGCCAGAGATGCCGTTGACTGCAGCTCCAGGGGTGAAATAGAGCCAGAGAGCAGCTTCAGGTGTGAAAAGAGAGCCAGATGCTGTCCTTAGAAGCCCCAGGATCACCTGATGTCTTATGGAATCCACACAACCCGATGATGTATGTGGCAGCATTTCCGCTTTACACATGAAGAAATCGAGGCTCAGAGAGCATGTGTAACTCACCCAAAGTCATACAACTGGCATGTTGCAGACCCTGTATTAGAACCTTTGATGTCCACCTTCAGACATCGAATACATGTCTTCAGACATCAAATACACAGAAGACTATACATTCTTCTCTCCTGTGTCCTAAGCAAAGCCATTTGTCCCTGCCTGGCACTTCTCTGTGTCCCAAATACACTCCCCTTCTTGTCCCCACTGGACAATTAACCATCACAGCTGCTTACATCCAAGGGTTTAGTCTGTCTGAGATTTAAGAAAGGAACCAAAGATCTGTTCACTAAAATTCAGGGGCTGTATCACTAAGGACTGATACTTGGGGCCAGAGTAAGAGATAGGCAGAAGAGGAGTAATCAGACTGTTTTGTGCATCCATGGGAAAACTGAGATTCAGAATGGGCAAAGCTCTGTCCAAGGAAACACAGCATATCAGAGTTGGGGCAGGATACTTCCTGAGGGCTCTCTGTTCTGCTTCTATCCTCAAAGCTAATACACAAACTTTAAAAACAATAAAAGAACCTGCTCTATATCCTTGCTCACATCTTCCTCCACCTCTGGATGTCAGACTCATCATCTGATAAAGTGTGGTCTAGATGCTGTCTTAAAATTTATGTTTATCACAGATTCCTTCGCTCCAAAATTGGACTACTGAAGGTTTTACACCGGTAAGATACTTAAGTGTGCTGCACTACATGGCCTACAAGGTTCCTCAAATCCTGTTCATTCATCAGTCCTCATAGTGGCCTCACCTCACTGAAGTTGGACGACCATAATCAGACAGAAACTGACTCTTCCTCTAGCCACATAGTGGTGATAGCCTATCACCTGTCTCCCAGCCCAATATTCTGCTCACTGCACACAGGGTCACACTTCCCCATGGACACGTGGGGACTACGGTACTGACCACTCCCTAGTCAGCCCCTTACACACTGAGATGGGGAAATAGTCCTTCATGTACTTCCATAAGGTCCAGTGCTTTATGAAAGCACTCTGCCTGCCCCCCTGCTGTGACGTGTCTCGATCCAGGTACCACCAGATCGCATACAGGATACTGATCATCCAGAATCTTGTGAACAGGAGGCCAATGAAGACTACACAGCAGATCAAGTATGGGAAGGGAAGCAGGAACCATTAGTGGTCAGTGGTGTGAAGGAACAAGCTCTCCTTTATGCCCAGCCTGCATTGTCCTGTCCAGTCCTCACCCTAGGAGGAAGAGATCAGCTTCCCAAGGCTCCAAAAGGAGAGAATGCAGTCAACACCACCAGTGTCACATTGAGAGCCTGGAGCTGGCCTAAATTCAAACACGCATTCTCCCACTGCAGCAGACTGCTTTCTCAGTTGGTCTTGCCTTTCCACCTCCCTCTCTGTATTCACCAGGTGCTCAATAAATGCCTAGTGGAAATGTAACAGGATGAACTCTTTCTGGTATCCATTCTTTAGAACCCCAGAGAAAAGATATTCTTTCTAGCCAGTACACTTCCTAACCCCAGCCCATCTTTCCACAGATAATTCCACCATGAAAGTGAAAGTGAAGTCATGTCCAACTCTTTGTGACCCCATGGACTGTAGCCTACCAGGCTCCTCCGCCCATGGGATTTTCCAGGCAAGAATACTGGAGTGGGGCGCCATTTCCTTTTCCAGGAGATCTTCCTGATGCAGCGATTGAACCCGTGTCTCCCACATTGTAGGCAGACCCTTTACCATCTGAGCCACAGGGAAATGTATATCCCCTCTTTAGTTAAAGTCTGCCCGTGACTTCTCATAACTTTGACGCTCAGCTCAGGCAGGTCAGCCTGGCCTCAAGCTCCCTACTGCTGGTCAGACTCCTCTTACTCCATCCTCACTCACCCATCTGCAGCCCATATTCTGGCCACACTAATCTGCTCAGTGTGGATACAACTCCCTGAGCTCTTTAGCTTTTGCTGAACTCTTTCCTCTGTTGCCAGGCCCTGTCCTGGTGAAGGAGGGAGGGAGGAAGAGGGCTGCTCATGCCTGGCCTGATCATCAGGAGTGCAGCAGTTCTAGGAGCAGTTGCAGTGAGGAATTCCTCTCAGACTTAAGATTCTGAGTCCTTTTCATGGGCGAATCTCAGCTTTGACTTAGGGTGAGGTGGTCTGTGGGGCTATCTTTAATCTGATGCCAATGGAGCCTCACTGTTAGAGAATACTGCATCTTTTCCATTCCATTCCCTACACTCAACATCATGTGCTCATACTCTTAAAAAAGATCAACCACCACTTGTAGTCTATTTGAAAGTAGGGTAAACTGGGCCTGTCATTCATGGCAGAGGAGACTTTTGACCCAGAGGAGACTTTTGACCCAGTCTGCGTAGTACTTGAATGTGCGCTAAATTGCTTCAGTGGTGTCTGATTCTTTGCAACCCTATGGGCTGTAGCCCACCAGGCTCCTCTGTCCAGAGGATGCTCCAGGCAACACTGGAGTGAGTTGTCATGCCCTCCTCTAGGAGATCTTCGAGACCCAGGGATCGAACTCACATTTCCTGAAGCTACTGCACTGGAGGAAGATTCTTTACTGCTGAGCCACCAGGGAAGCTCAGTCTGAGCAGGAGCAAAATGCTTAAATCAAAGTAGTTTGGGGCTCACAAAGGTTTGCTTTCTATAGAGTACCTACAATGTGCCAAGTGGTGGTGGTACAGCTGTGAACAATGGACAGGAGTTCCTGCCCTCATGGTGCTGACTTCAGTGTTGTGTTTGGTACTTTGTTTAGTTATTTAATTTTTATGGTGGTAAAATATATTTAACACAATACTTATCATCAGAATGACTCTTCAGTATTTTCTTTTTAAGTTTTCATTAAAGTATAGTTCACTTACAATGTGGTATTAGTTTCAGGTGTATAGGGAAAAAATCTGTTATACACATAAATATATCCACTCTGATTTTTCTTTTTATTCTTTCCCCATATAGATCATTACAGAGCACTGAGTAGAGACCCCTGTGATATACAGCAGGTTTTTAATGTTATCTTTTGTATATACAGTAGTGTTATTTGTTAGTCCAAATCTCCCAATTCATCCTTCCCCCTTATCCCCTGGTAACCGTAAGTTTTTTTTCTGCTTCTGTTTTGTAAATATGTACATTTGTACCTCTTTTTTGATTCTGCATATAAGTGATATTTGTCTTTCTTTGGTGATCTTCACTCAGTTTTGCAAACTCTAGGTCCAAACTCTAGGTCCATACAAATGCCTTAATTTGTCCCTTTTTAGGACTGAGTAATATTCTGTTACCTATATTACCACATATTTTTTATCCATTATTCTAATGGATATTTAGGTGGCTTCCATGTCCTAGCTATTGTAAATGTGCAGTTATAAACATTGGGGTGCTTGTATCTTTTCAAATTATGGGCTCATGAGAGAGGTCTTATGGAGAAAAGTATGGAGATTTCTTATAAAACTAAAATAGAGCAACCATGGTATCCACCATTCCCACTCCTGGGAATATACTTGGAATGGTTTTTGAGAGTCAATTTGGCAGCATTAAATTAATTCACACTATTGTGTAAGTATACCAGCCTTTATCTCAGAACTCTTGTCATCTTCCTAAACTGAACCTCTGTACCCATGAAACAAGAACTATCCACATCGAGAGAATAGAACCAAGTTGTTAATAGCAGGTCCTTATAGGGTAGGATTTGGGGGAAGTCTTTGACTTTCAGAACACACATTTTATTTCAATGTGTTAAAATAGCATGCATTTGTTTTTCAGTCAGAAAAAGAGAATTTAAAAATGAGGCATTTCTACTTGGCCAGAAACAACACCCCCCATCTAAACATCTCTCTCACTCTGGGCTCACCCTTTAATTCTTGTCAGCAGGCAAAATCCTAACTTGGGTGTATTTTCAGTCCCTGAAGAAAGGAAACACCTTTCCCTTCATAACACCAAGGAGAAAAGATGCAAAACCCCACTTTACCAAGACCCAGAGAGGGTATTCAGGTTGCCTAACCTCACACAGAAAGCTAGTAGGATGAGTGATGGTTTCAATTCAACTATTATGTCCATATCATGATCTCAACATTCATTCATTCAACAAACATTTAGCAACATCAACTCTTCTAGGAGATGGAGATGCAGATGAGAACAGACCAACAATGTGAAAGGAAGTTACCCTCCTGTGTGAGTATGTGAATTACAGAGCAGAGGAAATAAACAGACTAAACAAGTAATCCACTGGAAAGTATTTTTTTCTGGGACCTGAGTCTTCAGGGACAGGTCCTTGTTGACCTTTCTGGCCGCTTCTTCGCCCCTCCCCAAACACCTGCTCTATGTCCAGCATGAACCATCTGTTTACTATATGTGCAGCATTTACTGGCTTCCTGGAAACCCTTACTTTTGTGCCATTTTGTACATTCTGCCCTGTAGACTCATCTCCTAATATCAGTGAAAAAGAGCTCCTTCTCTTCACCCATTCCCAGTCTCCCTAGGCAGAAGTAAGTAATCCTCTCCGAAAGGGCTGAATTGCAAATATTTCAGATATTGGGGCTCAAGAGGCAACTTGGAGGATACTACACAGACACAAAATCATTTAAAATGCAAGCATTTAAAGTGTAAAAGCCATTCCTCGCTCATGGGCTGTACAAATACAAAAAAAATCAGGGGGCTGGTTTTCACCCATGAGTCTACATAGTGATCGCTATTATAGATTGTAACCTTGTAATCAAGCAGGACCTATGCAGTCTTCCTGGAAAATATCCCTCATGTCCTCTGCCTACCTCTTATTTGTAGAAAATCTTCAGCTTCCTAAGCCTTCACCAAATTTCAAAAATAAAGACAAAAAGAAAAGAAAACAGTCAAGCAAGAAAATAAATAACAGTTTAACCATTCCACAAATTTCAAAGACTGTTAGCTTGTTCCCAAGAGCCATAGATAATATTGAGACTCATATTTGAATGGTTTTGCAGATACTGAACCCCCAGCAGGTGGAGGAAGTTGCTCACCAGCCCATAGACTTCAGACAAGGGGAAATCAGAAAGCTGATGATGATGACTCCCAGTTACCTCACCACCAAGCAATCAGATGATTCTCTAGAAGCTGATCACGCACCCAGCATCTCTACCTCACCCAGTCTCTAGACACTGTTTCCTGGTAATCAAAGAGATTTCAGGCATTTTGAGCTTTAACTCTCTGTACTCCTTGCTTGGATCCTGTATTAAAACCTGCAGTTTCTTTTACCACAACCTAGTGTCAGTAGAGGGGCTTTACTGTGTTCCCACAGCAGGCGCAAATTTGATTTGGCAACAACTGCTCCCTATCATCCCTCTCCCCAACACCCCAATACAGAAGATCCCTAAATTATAGCTTGTCTCCCACAGATTGGACCTCCTGTTCCTAAAGCCATCTTGGGGATCCCCTTTGCCTTGGGATAAAGGACAAGGATCTGTTCCTAGCATTAGAGGATCCAGATGCCTTTTCTCAGCTTCCCTCTTTCTAGCACAATGTCCAGGGTTAGTTGACTCTCTGTCCTCCTCCAGACACTCCCAGGTCCCAGGCTGGGCTGACGTGGGCATGGACAGTCAGAGACACTCCTGTTGGCAAAAATTCACCAAGGCCATGAGAGCAAAATGTCCCTCATCCCAGGTGACCCCCAGGCACTAGATTCAGCACCTGCCTTGGAACCTGGGCCCATGGCCTCCCAGTCCCATCTCAGCTTTCCTTACACAGGATCAAGAAACTGAAGATCCACTTCAGGACCTCTAAGGTCTGCAACCTGTGCTCCAGGGGCACAAACAAAGGTGCAAACTCCACTGTGTTGATTCCTCTGCTTGCTTGGGAGGCTTCTCTGAGCTCAGCTGTGGTGTGAGATACCTGCCAGTTTTCGTCCTGACAGAGGTTACTAAGCATTTATAGGGGCTGGGGGTGGGTGTCCATCCAGCCCTAGGATCTCATTGCAACAACCTGGCCACCATCAATATCTTATATAAAATCTTTAAAATTACCTGGCTTGGAGTAAACTCGTTACAGAGCAAGAGAAGTACAGTGGACTCTTCAGGCAATACATTATCTGCCAGATTACCTTCGCTCAAATCTTGCCCATTACTTGGCAAGTGAAGCAGCAAGTAAAGAACAATCCTGCCCTCTTTTCACCTACCGTATTACTTGGCTGCAGTAATTGTCTTCTTTCACCTGCCAAATCCATGGTTCTCATTTATAAATATGCAGTTCAGTTCAGTTCAGTCACTCAGTCGTGTCCGACACTTTGCGACCCCATGGACTATAGAACGCCTTGCTTCCCTGTCCAACGCCATCTCCCAGAGCCTACACAAACTCATGTCCATTGAGTCGATGAGGCCATCCAAACATCTCATCCTCTGTTGTCTTCTTCTCCTGTCTTCAATCTTTCCAGCATTAGGGTCTTCTCAAATGAGTCAGCTCTTCACATCAGGTGGCCAAAGTATTGGAATTTCAGCTTCAGCATCAGTCCTTCCAATGAATATTCAGGACTGATTTCATTTAGGATGGACTGGTTGGATCTCCTTGCAGTCCAAGTGACTCTCAAGAGTCTTCTCCAACACCACAGTACAAAAGCATCAATTCTTCAGCGCTCAGCTTTCTTTATAATCCAACTCCCATATCCATACATGACTACTGGGAAAACCAAAGCTTTGACTAGATGGACCTCTGTTGGCAAAGTAATGTCTTTGCTTTTTAATATGCTATCTAGGTGGTCATAGCTTTTCTTCCAAGGAGCAAGTGTCTTTTAATTTCGTGGCTGTAGTCACCATCTGCAGTGATTTTGGAACCCCTCCCCCCCAAAAAAATAAAGTCTGTCACTGTTTCCATTGTTTCCCCATCTATTTGCCATGAAGTGATGGGACCTGATGCCATGATCTTCGTTTTCTGAATGTTGAGCTTTAAGCCAACTTTTTCACTCTCCTCTTTCACTTTCATCAAGAGGCTCTTTAATTATTCTTTGCTTTCTGCCATAAGGGTGGTGTCATCTGCATATCTGAGGTTATTGATATTTCTCCCAATAATCTTGATTCCAGCTTGTGCTTCATCCACTCCAGCGTTTCTCGTGATGTACTCTGCATGTAAGTTAAATAATAAACAGCCTTGACGTACTCCTTTCCTGATTTTGAAGCAATCTGTTGTTCCATGTCCAGTTCTAATTGTTGCCTCTTGACCTGCGTACAGGTCAGGAGGTCTGGTATTCCCATCTCTTGGAGAATTTTCCACAGTTTGTTGTGATCCTCAACAAACTGTGTCAAAAGCTTTGGCATAGTCAATAAAGCAGAAGTAGGTGTTTCTCTGGAACTCTCTTGCTTTTTTGATGATCCAGCAGATGTTGGAAATATGCTCTCTGGTTCCTCTGCCTTTTCTAAATCCAACTTGAACATCTGGAAGTTCACAGTTCATGTACTGTTGAAGTCTGGCCTGGAGAATTTTGAGCTTACTTTGAAAGTGTGTGAGATGACTGCAATTGTGCGGTAGTTTGAGCATTCTTTGGCATTGCCTTTCTTTGGGATTGGAATGAAAACTGACCTTTTCCAGTCCTGTGGCCACTGCTGAGTTTTCCAAATTTGTTGACATATTGAGTGCATCACTTTCACAGCATCATCTTTTAGGATTTGAAATAGCTCAAATGGAATTCCATCACCTTCACCTCCACAAGCTTTGTTCATAGTGATGCTTCCTAAGGCCCACTTGACTTTGCATTCCAGGATGTCTGACTCTAGGTGAGTGATCACACCCTCATGATTTTCTGGGTTGTGAAGATCGTTTTTGTATAGTCCTTCTGTGTTTTCTTGCCACCTCTTCTTAGTATCTTCTGCTTCTGTTAGGTTCCATACCATTTCTGTCCTTTATTGTGCCCATCTTTGCATAAAATGTTCCCTTGGTATCTCTAATTTTCTTGAAGAGATCTCTAGTTTTTCCAGTTCTGTTGTTTTCCTCTATTTCTTTGCATTGATCACTGAGGAAGGCTTTCTTATCTCTTCTTACTATTCTTTGGAATTCTGCATTCAGATGGGTACATCTTTCCTTTTCTCCTTTGCTTTTCATTTCTGATACCTGAATGGTCTATTGATTTTCCCTACTTTCCTTAATTTAAGGCTGAATTTGGCAATAAGGAGCTCATGATCTGAGCCACAGTTAGCTCTCAGTCTTATTTTTGCTGACTGTATAAAGCTTCTCTATCTTTGGCTGCAAAGAATATTATCAATCTGATATCAGTATTGAACACCTGGTGATGTCCATGTGTAAAGTCTTCTCTTGTGTTGTTGGAAGAGGGTGTTTGCTATGACCAGGGCATTCTCTTGGCAAAACTCTATGAGCATTTGCCCTGCTTCATTCTGTACTCCAAGGCCAAATTTGCCTGTTACTCCAGGTGTTTTTTGACTTCCTACTTTTGCATTCCAATCCCCTATAATGAAAAGGACACCTTTTTTGAGTGTTAGTTCTAGAAGGTCTTGTAGGTTTTCATAGAACTATTCAACTTCAGCTTCTTCAGCATTACTGTTTGGGGCATAGACTTAGATTACTGTGATATTGAATGGTTTGCCTTGGAAACAAACAGAGATCATTCTGTCACTTTTGAGATAGCATCCAAGTCTTGCATTTGGGCCTCTTTTGTTGACTGTGATGGCTACTCCATTTCTTCTAAGGGATTCTTGCCCACAGCAGTAGATATAATGGTCATCTGAGTTAAATTCACCCACTCCAGTCTATTTTAGTTCACTGATTTCTAAAATGTCAAAGTTCACTCTTGCCATCTCCTGTTTGACCACTTCCAATTTGCCTTGACTCATGGACCTAACATTCCAAGTTCCTACGTAATATTGCTCTTACAGCATCAGACTTTACTTCTGTCACCAGTCACATCCACAGCTGGGTGTTGTTTTTGCTTTGGCTCTGTCTCTTTACATCAGGGTTTGGCATAAGCCCTCTTGGAGGAGGTCACCATTAACCCCACAATAGAGCCAGCACAACTTACACAGGACTGGGAAACAGACTCTTGGAGGGCACAAATAAAACCTTGTGTGCACCAGGATCCAGGAGAAAGGAGAAATATGCAGTACCAGCTCCCATATAAATATCTCTCAGCCCCACCACCTCCTCCATCTCCTGCCCTGTTCCTTAATTTGCCTGGACAGCACAACTCATGGAAGAGCCATCCAATTTCCATACCCTCCTCTCCCATTCTGTCCTCCCTCTTCCAGACTTCAGATGCCACTGTTCCATGGAACTGCCCTTGACAAGTTCACCACTGGCCTCCATGCTGCTGAATCCATGGTCAGTTCTCAGCTGTCATCTTTACCTCTCAGCAGCCTCAAACATAGTTGCCCCTCCCTCATTGTTGAAACAACCTCACCTGTGGACACCACACTCTCCTGGTTTCCCTCCTGCCCCTCTGGCTACCCCTGGGTCTCCATGGTGGCTCTTATCCTTCACCAGGCTAAGTGTTTGAGGGCCCTTCTGTTCCCTCAATCCCTGGATCCTACCTATTCTCTCTGCCTTCTCTCCCACAAAGACCTCTTCCAGGCTCATGGCCTTGGAGTCTGTCTACAGAACGAACACTTCCAAACTGCATCTCCAGCCTGACCTCCCCTTGTGCTCCAGACTTGACTATGTAGGTGAGTACTTGACAACCTCCCTGGTAGTCTTCTCTGCACCTTCGTCACCTGTCTAAAACTGAACTGACTTCCCCTCACCTGCCCATGCTACAGTCTCCACATAGCCACAGAGCTTTCCAAAGTGGTCACACAGGGAATATCCTGGTCATCCAGTGCTTAGGACTCTGCCTTTCACAGTTGATTGCCTAGGTGCCTTGGAAACTTCATTGTGTTACACTGCTTTCCTAATGGAGTTTGAATATATTTGAAAATGTTTATCAGTTCAGTTCAGTTCAGTTCAGTCGCTCAGTCTTGTCCAACTCTTTGCAACCCCATGAATCGCAGCACGCCAGGCCTCCCTGTCCATCACCAACTCCCGGAGTTCACCCAGAATCGTGTCCATTGTGTCAGTGATGCCATCCAGCCATCTCATCCTCGGTCGTCCCCTTCTTCTCCTGTCTCCAATCCCTCCCAGCATCAAAGTCTTTTCCAATGAGTTATTTCTCCACTGACCTCCAGTAGCATATTGGGCACCTACTGACCTGGGGAGTACCTCTTTCAGTATCCTATCATTTTGCCTTTTCATACTGTTCATGGGGTTCCCAAGGCAAGAATACTGAAGTGGTTTGCCATTCCCTTCTCCAGTGGACCACATTCTGTCAGACCTCTTGAATATCATATCATCTAAGTTCATACTCTACTCTTTGGATGATTTAAATATCTTTTGCATCGGAAATCTGATTTCCACCCCCACAGCCAGTCACTTTGATGGATTCTGCTGACAGTATTCTCACTGGTCCCTGTCCCTGTGCCCTTATTCATCCCATAGACTCAAAAGCCCAAGGGATCATAGGTGCTTGCACAAGCTAGAGAAAAGTAGTACCAAGGTTTGTCACAAAAATGTAGCACTAATTTATACTTTTCCCAGAATGTTTGCAGTATCCTCTCTGGCCCTTGGTATGTACAAACATCTTATTGATAGCAAGTAAAGTGATATTAGGTTCTGGTCTTGATTTCCATTTCCTTATCATGAATGCTAAACATGGCTTCATTCATTGCATTTCCTCTCTGTGAAATGTTTTGAGAGGAGGGAAGAGAATGGAATTGGGCTGAGGAAGAAGTTGAATCAAAATGGCCCATCAGAGTGGTTTTGAATAGGGCTAAAGTGGCCAAGGCTGACCTCCCACCTGAATCTGTCTTAGGATCAGTTGCCCCTGTGCAGGCAGCTCTGCAGCTTGGACCAACCCTCCTTCCTTGAAGGTGCATCTGGGAGTCATTTTCCAAGGTCCTCCCTCAAGGCAGATTAGAAGAGCTCTGATGAGAGTTGAGACCAGTCCTGCATTGGCCACTTTCCAGCTGTGTAACTTCAAACAAGTCCTTCCCTTCCCAGGGACCCTCATCCTACCAGGTATCAGGGGGAGACACAGCCTCTAGTGACCTGTGTACAGCACTCAGCAGTCGACCAGGGTTTCTGTGCCCCTCACATCACAACCTCCTTACAGGCCAACAGCCAGGCAGCACCATACTTCCTGGGGCAGTAAGGCTCCTGTGTGGTCTGAGGACCTGCCTGTGTCCACGAGTTGCCTGTTACTGGTTCCTGACAAGGTAAGTACAGAGTTGGAGAGGACTGCTCAAAAACCTTAGAGCAACGTGGCACTGTAGTTCTATATGTAATTAAACTAATAATTTAAAATTGGATTGAATTCATTTTCTTTGTTTTCTTCATTTCTGGGTAATTTATATTGCATTTTACAAATGGGTGGCTTCCTGATTGCTCAGTGGTAAAAATTCTGCTTGCCAATGCAGAAGACATGAGATTGATCCCTTGGTCAGGAATATTTCCTGGAGAAGGAAATGGCAACTGAGTTCAGTATTTTGGCCTGAGGAATCCCATGGACAGAGGAGTCTGGTGGGCTATACTTCATGGGATTGCAAAGAGTTGGACATGAATTAGTGACTAAATAACAGCAAAGAAAAGTCCATCGTTGGTTAGAAAAAAGAAATAATACAAAAATCTGGACCTGTACCACGACATATTGAGGTGATATGCCCACTAACTAGGGCAACTCCAATAAGAACATCAGACATTTTTAACACTATTTGAGGGAGGTGGCCCTTTTGATCCTTCATACTGATATTTACTGATAAGTCCAGGTTTCGGTGATGTTTTGTTCTATTCAGGGCCCCTTTTAAAAGAGCTGAGAGAAGGAATTTTCCTGCCCATCTATTTCTATCCATTCTCTCACTGGGGATATAACATGACTTTCGTGGCACCTGTTCAACTTGTTGAAGAAGGAAACACTCAGGTTAGCTCTCTGGCCGAGAGTGCGGGGAAGACATAAATCTAAGAAAACTCCAAACTAAGTTGGTGATTGACACAAACCTTCTCAGGTCTTTTAAATCCATTTCCAGGCATTTACAAACAGAAGGGATAAGGAAGAGCTGGCATTGGTTGTGCCCTCATTTAGGGATGAAGCTGTCATAGGTGCAGACAGGAGGGAAAGAGAGCTGTGGGTGCACACAGCGCAGGCGGTGTCGGGAGCCCGTGGCTACAGCTGGTGCCGTTGCTATTTTCAGTGTGCGGTTCTCCCGAGTTTGAGGCCACAGTAGGCAGGGTGAGAGCAGGACGCCTGCGCAGGCAGCTTTTACACTGGGACCAGCATTCTAGGTATGGACTTCATCTGCATGAAGAGGTCACTGTCAGTTACACTGAGATACTGTGTGTGCAGCATCCACCCAGAGCCCAGCATGTAGCGGGTTCTTAGATAGTGGCTCAGAGAGCTGACTCTGCCCTGCTGTGGGGTCATTAAGACAGATGCTCAGTCCAGCCTGAGGCATCCACTGCGCCTCCATCTGGTCCATGACATGCTCCAGCTCAAGCACCTCCCAGGGCTCCTCCCTACCCAGGGAATAAATTCCTGACCCCTGGACTGGACAGTAGTTCCCCCAGACAGCAGGCCAGGCATCCTCAAGGACCCCATCTTCCCTGATCCCCCTCTATCGCAATAGAATTTTGTTGCACAAAGACCTAAACCTCAGCCTCCTGTTCCCTAAACCTCACCTTGACCATGACCCTCACCAGGAAGTCTCAACTACGTGTGCTCTGCCCTCTCTTTCCTCTCTGTCTTTGCTCCATCACCATCTCCCATGCTCCCACCTCTGCATCCTCTTGATGCCTAGCAAAGCCCAGTCCTCCTGAGATGGTGAGGCTGTGTTGGGCCACATGGCTGCTGGAGACCTGTGCTGCTTGTCCTTTGTCCCACTTGTCATGTTCCAACAGTGTCACCAGGTTGGGCACCAGTAGGTCCTTTGTCCCTTGTGGGTAATGAGAGCTGAGAACTTGTTTCAGGTCAAAGGGCAGCCTGATTTCAGGAGGAGACTCAAGCTCATCCCAACCCTGAGAGCCTCTGAGCCTCTCTACAACAGCTGACAACTCCTGTGTTCCTCAGGCTGTCTGAGTCAGCCTGTGTGTTGTTGGGAGATCTTCCAACAAGACAAGTCCTCTCAGGAAGGCTGGGGTCACTGAGAGGGTATCAGTTAGCAGGTGCTTTGTAGTATTGGACCTTTGAAGCTCTTGACTCTCTGTACACTTGGGAAGGCTGACTTTTTAACAAACTTCCAGGTATCTGTGCTTAAAACACGAAAGAACATTTTTGTTCACACAAAGTGCAGTGCAGATATAACTATTTGAGTACCTCTGTAGGTACAACTACCCTGAGATCAGGCTTTATGCTCCATCCTTGTATGGCTCCAAGTTTACAGTGATGTGGGAGATCCCTTTTCCTCTGGCCCAGATAGTCTTTCCCCATCCCCAGTCCCCATCCAGGTGCCCTCAGTCAGATGATCCCAGCCAGTCCTGGGCTCACAACCATGATTCCAACCTCTGACCTGGGCTCACACCTTGCCCTACCTGGAACTCTGATGTGTGGGCATCTCTGCCTGTGTTCTCCAGGCAGACTGCCTCCTGCAACATCCACACATTGAAGTTGCCTAGTTTAATTTCTGAGGGCTCATGGGCTGTTGCTGTGGTAATGCCGACAAGATGTCTCCAGTGAAATCACCTCCAGGTGTCACATCCTCCTACTGAGTGTGGCTTGGACTTAAGGACTCACATCCAACTGAGAGCATAAGGTAGAATTGATGCCAAGTGACTCAGAGGTTAGGTAGCAGAGGTATATGGCTCGCTCTGTCTCCATCTCCCTCTCTGTCTCTCACTCTCCTTCATGACTGGCTTGCTCTGGAGAAGTCTGATGAGTGGCAACTACCAGGTAATCGACAAGCCCACAAGCAGGGCTCTGAAGCCTTCTGACAGAAGGTTTGTGAGTGAGCTTGAGAGTGGGTCCTCCAGCCCAAATCAAGGCTCTTGTCCCCCGACACTAGAACAGGTTGGCTGGCTCCTCATGAATGAACTGAGTAGGAAGCCTCAGTTGCTCTCAGCCCCCAGGGCATATAGTTGATTACTCATCCATTAATGTTCATGGTCTTTCTACCCCAAGTTAGCCCACAACATGAGTAACTGACTGTGATCAGGACAGTTAGTTGGGAGAGCAAGGGATCAGAACTGATGGGGTAGTGTGGTGCTGACTTGACAAATGAGGTGAAATTGATTTCCCAAATTGAGGAGATAAGGTGTCCAAGGAAAGAAATCAGCAGTTCCCAAGACATGGTATGTGAGAGAGCAGAAACTCATAGAAGAACCGCCAAGCCACCCATAAAAGTGAGGACATAATAACTCCTTGCTGCCTTCAGACACTAAGGTCTGAAGTGCTTCATTACCAAACACTGAAAAGTTGCAATGGGTGGGAATTAACCTCCTTGGCAAGTCTTGCCCTTCCTTCATGGAACCACCCACCTCTTACCTCCTCCTTCCTTCCTAGTGGAAACCATCACTCTCTATTTCAAGCCTCCTGTTCTTGATTTTCACCTCCCTTGGGAAAGAATAGCACCCACATGATCAGGTCAGAACAGGCCATCATGAGATGCTGGGCACATATATGACCTGACTTCTAATTACACCTGTCCCCAACATTCCCTGTTGGCTCAGATGGTAAAGAATCCACCTGCAATGCAGGAGACCTCAGTTCAATCCTTGGGTTGATAAGATCTCCTGGAGAAGGGAACAGCTTACCCACTCCAGTATTCTGGCCTGGAGAAGTCCATGGACAGAGGAGCCTGGCAGGCTTGAATCATGGGGTCCCAAAGAGTTGGGCACAACTGAGTGACTTCACTTTCCCACCATTCCACACAGGATGTAGAAAGGTTAATTATCTCATTAACTCTATTCCACTCCTAAGAGTCAAGGTGCACATTGTGATACTTGTTTCTATGATAACAAAACTGAGGTTAGGAGGGGATGTGACTTGCACATGGTCACTGAAAAGAGCTAGGCCAGGCTTGGGTGAGTATTTACATTCTTGAGATGGACCTCATTCATAGTTATTGGAGTTGTTAGTTTCTGTTGCAAGAAAAATTATTTTCCCACACCAGGTGTTAAGGCTCGTAGTACTGGCCCTATACTCCCATCCTGTCCCCTCACATATATGTGTCACTGACCAGTGGGCCAGAATACCTCTCATCAAAGGCGTGTCCCCATCTGGCCTGCTTGCAGACACATAGGTCCATTCACTCCTCATGCTCCTTCTCTGGATGGTGTCCTGTGTCTGTACATAGGCTTCCCATGGTCTCCTACAGAATAGGGTTAGAGGTGGTAAGTTGGAGCTGACTGGTCAGGGAGGAAGAGGTAACTTGCCATTCCCTGGCCCATCTGATCCACCATCTGGGAAGGGGAAACATGTCAGCAGGGCCAGGTTGGGATTAAATGGGAGGCTGGACTAGTGCTCTTAGTCAGGGTATAGGGTAGAAGAAGAGAAGAAGGCTGAAATAGAATGCTTTCATTGATAAACTGACATTTATGGACTCCCTTTTGTGTCAAGCTCAGGGCTGAAGTTACAAAGGATGAGTAGGAGCTATCTCATGAAGCCCTCAACTCATGTAACATCAGAGCTGTGGTTAGAGTTCACCTTACTCACTCAGGAAAACAGAGACTCGGAAGGAGGGTGAAGAGGTCTGCACATAACCATTTAGCCAGTGACAGAGCTAAAGTCTCCTTCCCCACCTTGTGGACCCCTCTGGATGCCAACCTGGGGCTCAGATGATTCAGAAACTCAAAGGTGCCTGGATGAATCAGGAGGTTGTGGCCGGGCCTTCCTCTCCAGCTCTGGGAGGGAGGAGCTGGGACAGGAAGAATGCAGGATGCAGGACCTTCTAAGAGAAAGCCCTGCACTTGCTGTCTGTCTATGCTATCACTCAAGGCAGAGGAAGTGAAACCTGCTCACTGGAGCTGATCTTTGTCCTGCTCATTGAGTGACAGGATCACAAAGGACAGAGACACAGACATCATTCTCTCCTAGCATCTCTCCCATTGCTCAGGTGGGCAGACATGAAGAGGACCCATTATAGAGGAATCACAGTAGGAGAGCAAATCACTGATGCCAGAGTCTGGTCTCCTCTCCCAGGAGCCAGCGGTGACCCAAGGTGTGGTATGGGATGGAGCTTCAGAGGCCAGTGAAGGCTCTGGAGTTGTGTTCAACAGACACCTCCCTCCATCCTCCCTAATGCCAGCCCTGCCTGTTGGAGGAGCCCTACGTCTGGGGAGGCACTCAGCAGATCTTCAACTGTTGGTCTCTGGGGACATTGTGCTTGAGCTTGGGCTTCAGAGACATTTTCCAGCTCCTTCATGTAGCACTGGTACAGCCTGTCCACCTCCTCCTGGGAGGGATGTGGTGTCTTCTGCACCTTCATGGGCTTCCCCACTGCAAGACACAGAGGTGAGTGGTGGCCCAGAGCAGGAACCACTGAAGGTGCAGGCGCCCTTGGTTTTCCTACTACAATGGTCATCTGAGCAGGTAAACACTCTTTCTCCCTCCCTTTCAATTATATTCTGCGTTATAGATTCTAAGAGGTTAGGTCAACTTCAAGATTCTGATATATCAACAATACAGCCAGCAGGGAATTTCAGTTCAGTAGCTCAGTCCTGTCAGACTCTTTGCGACCCATGGACTGCAGCACACCATGCTTCCCTGTCCATCACCAACTCCCGGAGCCTACTCAAACTCATGTCCATTGCAGCGGTAATGCCATCCAACCATCTCATCCTCTGTCGTCCCTTTCTCCTCCCACTTTCAATCTTTCCCAGCATCAGGGTCTTTCCCAATGTGTTGGTTCTTCACATCAGGTGGCCAAAGTATTGGAATTTCAGTTTCAGCATCAGTCCTTCCAATGAATATTCAGGACTGATTTCCTTTAGGATGGACTGGTTGGATCTCTTTGCTGTCCAAGGGACTCTCAAGAATCTTCTCTAACACCACAGTTCAAAAACTTCTTTGGCGCTCAGCTTTCTTTATGGTCCAACTCTCACATCCATACATGACTACTGGAAAAACCATAGCTTTGACTAGATGGACCTTTGTTGGCAAAGTAATGTCTTTGCTTTTTAATATGCTATTTAGGTTGGTCATAACTTTTCTTCCAAGGAGTGTCTTTTAATTTCATGGCTGCAGTCACCAACTACAGTGATTTTGGAGCCCCCCAAAATAAAGTCTGTCACTGTTTGCATTGTTTCCCCATCTATTTGCCATGAAGTGATGGGACCTGATGCCATGATCTACTCTTCTGAATGCTGAGTTTTCAGCCAACTTTTTCACTCTCCTCTTTCACTTTCATCAAGAGGCTCTTAGTTCTTCTTTGCTTTCTGCCATAAGTGTGGTATCATCTGCATATCTGAGGTTATTGATATTTCTCCTGGCAATCTTGATTCCAATCTTGATTCCAGCAATCTTGCTTCATTCAGTCCAGCATTTCTCATGATGTACTCTGCATATTTTAAATAATAAATAGCCTTGACGTACTCCTTGGCCAATTTGGAAGCAGTCTGTTGTTCCATGTCCAGTTCTAGTTGTTTTTTCTTGACCTGCATACAGATTTCTCAGAAGGCATGTCAGGTGGTCTCGATTTTCCATCTCTTTCAGAATTTTCCACAGTTTGTTGTGATCCATGCAGTCAAAGGCTTTGGCACAGTCAATAAAGCAGAAGTAGGTGTTTTTCTGGAACTCTCTTGCTTTTTTGATGATCCAACAGATGTTGGCAATTTGATCTCTGGTTCCTCTGCCTTTTCTAAATCCAGCTTGAACATCTGGAAGTTCACAGTTCATGTACTTTTGAAACCTGACTTGGAGAATTTTCAGCATTATTTTGCTAGCATGTGAGATGAGCATGCATGTGCAATATATCTTCTGTCATCCTAACAGTCCTAGTTGGAGAGAACCTTCTATTATTCCTGTTTGACTGCTGAGGAAATGAGGCTCAGGAAGGCTAAGTAACTTGTTTAAGGTCTCATGCTGCCGCTGCTAAGTCGCTTCAGTCGTGTTCGACTCTGTGCAACCCCATAGATGGCAGCCTACCAGGCTCTCCCGTCCCTGGGATTCTCCAGGCAAGAACACTGGAGTGGGTTGCCATTTCCTTCTCCAATGCATGAAAGTGAAAAGTGAAAGGGAATTTGCTCAGTTATGTCTGACTCTTAGCGACCCCATGGACTGCAGCCTACCAGGTTCCTCCATCCATGGGATTTTCCAGGCAAGAGTACTGGAGTGGGGTGCCATTGCCTTCTCCGTAAGGTCTCATAGCCAGGAGCAATCAGTGTCATGGTGTAAGCCTTGGGAACGTGTTCTTAGCCTCAGGGGAAATGTGGATCTGGGAGTCTCAGATGCCATGATTGGGAGAGACTGTGTCTGTGGAAGGAGGTGGATCAGAAAGCAGCTGCCATGTCTTCTCTTGGGAATGGTCCTGAGGCAGCAGCACTATAAACATTCATGAGAATATCACCATACAATGCAAAGAAAGTTTGGTAGTTGGTTTGCCTGTACTCAAATAAGAAATGACTGGGTGAGTAGAGACGAACACCTCTATTAGTTCTGCCATTGGAACCTAGTTGGAATTCAAAAAGAAAGCAAATAGCTGAAAGATGTTGCTAAGTCTATGGAATAAAGCCCATGCCCATTACTTACAGGAAAATCCCTCTGGCTCTCCTTCAGAACCAGCTGATTACTACTTTACACACAATTCTAGCAGATGTGGAATGGTCTCCCATTGTATCCACCTTCTTCAATTACTGTCATTAGACCCTGCAGTCAGAATTAAACACTCCTTGATGCTGCTAACCTGTTACCACATTCTCCTCACAGATAGGTGGCTTTGTAATCTTTGAGGCGCACCGGCTGCGGCGGACCTCACAGAAGCGTGGCCAAGAGGAGCTACCCCACTTCCGAGGTCAGGGGCTATGGCTGAGAGTGCCAGGCTGCGACGGCGCAGGAGCGGCCGAGAGGAGCAACCTCACATCCAAGGAGTGGTGGCTGCGCGGGCACGGAGGGCTGACAGGAGCCCCTCCATGTTCAAGGTCAGGAGGGGCGGTGGTGAGGAGATACCCCTCGTCCAAGGTAAGGAGCAGCAGCTGCACCTTCCTGGAGCAGCCGAGAAGAGATACCCCATGTCCAAGGTAACAGAAACCCAAGTAAGACGGTGAGTATTGTCAGAGGGCAGACACACTGAAACCATAATCACAGAACACTAGTCAATCTAATCACATGGACCACAGCCTGGTCTACTCAATAAAACTAAGCCATGCTCTGTGGGGCCACCTAAGACGGGCATGTCATGGTGGAGAGATCTGACAGAATGTGGTCCACAGGAGAAGGGAATGGCAAACCACTTCAGTATTCTTGTCTTGAGAACCCCATGAACAGTATGAAAAGGCAAAATGATAGGATACTGAAAAAGGAACTCCCCAGGTCAGTAGGTGCCCAATATGCTACTGGGATCAGTGGAGAAATAATTCCAGAAAGAATGAAGGGATGGGGCCAAAGCAAAAACAATACCCAGCTGTGGATGTGACTAGTGATAGAAGCAAGGACCAATGCTGTAAGAGCAATATTGCATAGGAACCTGGAATCTTAGGTCCATGAATCAAGGCAAATTGGAAGTGGTCAAACAGGAGATGGCAAGAGTGAATGTCGACACTCCAGGAATCAGCGAACTAAAATGGACTGGAATGGGTGAATTGAACTGTGATGACCATTATATCTACTACTATGGGCAGGAATCCCCTAGAAGAAATGGAGTAGCCATCATGGTCAACAAAAGAGTTCGAAATGCAGTACTTGGATCCAATCACAAAAATGACAGAATGATCTCTGTTTGTTTCCAAGGCAAATCATTCAATATCACAGTAATCCAAGTCTATGCCCCAACCAGTAATGCTGAAGAAGCTGAAGTTGAATAGTTCTATGAAAACCTACAAGACCTTCTAGAACTAACACTCAAAAAAGATGTCCTTTTCATTATAGGGGACTGGAATGCAAAATTAGGAAGTCAAGAAACACCTGGAGTAACAGACAAATTAGGCCTGAATTAGAAGGGCAAAGGCTAATAGAGTTTTGCCAAGAGAACGCACTGGTCATAGCAAACACCCTCTTCCAACAACACCAGGGAAGACTCTACACATGGGCATCACCAGATGGTCAACACCGAAATCAGATTGAGTATATTCTTTGCAGCCCAATATGGAGAACCTCTACACAGTCAGCAAAAACAAGACCAGGAGATGACTGTGGTTCAGATCATGAGCTCCTTATTGCCAAATTCAGACTTAAAGAAAGTAGGGAAAACCACTAGACCATTCAGATATGACCTAAATCAAATCCCTTATGATTATACAGTGGGAGTGAGAAATAGATTTAAGGGCCTAGATCTGATAGATAGAGTGCCTGATGAACGATGGCCGGAGGTTCGTGACATTGCACAGGAGACAGGGATCAAGACCATCCCCATGGAAAAGAAATGCAAAAAAGCCAAATGGCTGTCTGGGAAGGCCTTACAAATAGCTGTGAAAAGAAGAGAAGCAAAAAGCAAAGGAGAAAAGGAAAGATATAAGCATCTGAATGCAGAGTTCCAAAGACTAGCAAGGAGAAATAAGAAAGCCTTCCTCAGGGATCAATGCAAAGAAATAGAGGAAAACAACAGAATGGGAAGGACTAGAGCTCTCTTCCAGAAAATTAGAGATATCATGGAAACATTTCATACAAAGATGGGCTCGATAAAGGACAGAAGTGGTATGGACCTAACAGAAGCAGGAGATATTAAGAAGAGGTGGCAAGAATACACAGAAGAACTGTACAAAAAAGATCTCCACAACCAAGATAATCACAATGGTGTGATCACTCACCTAGAGCCACACATCCTGGAATGTGAAGTCAAGTGGGCCTTAGAAAGCATCACTACGAACAAAGCTAGTGGAGGTGATGGAATTCCACTTGAGCTATTTCAAATCCTGAAAGATGATGCTGTGAAAGTGCTGCACTCAATATGCCAGCAAATTTGGAAAACTCAGCAGTGGCCACAGGAATGGCAAAGGTCAGTTTTCATTCCAATCCCAAAGAAAGGCAATGCCGAAGAATGCTCAAACTACCGCACAGTTGCACTCATCTCAATCGCTAGTAAAGTAATTCTCAAAATTCTCCAAGCCAGGCTTCAGCAATATGTGAACTGTGAACTTCCAGATGTTCAAGTTGGATTTAGAAAAGGCAAAGGAACCAAAGATCAAATTGCCAACATCTGCTGGATCGTCGAAAAACCAAGAGAGTTCTGGAAAAACATCTATTTCTGCTTTAATGACTATGCCAAAGCCTTTGACTGTGTGGATCACAATTAACTGTGGAAAATTCTGAAAGAGATGGGAATACCAGACCACCTGACCTGCCTCTTGAGAAACCTGTATGCAGATCAGGAAGCAACAGTTAGAAGTGGACATGGAACAACAGACTGGTTCCAAATAGGAAAAGGAGTACGTCAAGGCTGTATATTGTCACCCTGCTTATTTAACTTGTATGCAGAGTACATCATGACAAATGCTGGACTGGAAGAAGTGCAAGCTGGAATCAAGATTGCTGGGAGAAATATAAAAAACCTCAGATATGCAGATGACACCACCCTTATGGCAGAAAGTGAAGAGGAACTAAAAAGCCTCTTGATGAAAGTGAAAGAGGAGAGTGAAAAAGTTGGCTTAAAGCTCAGCACTCAGAAAACGAAGATCATGGCATCTGGTCCCATCACTTCACGGGAAATAGATAGGGAAACAGTGGAAACAGTGTCAGACTTTATTTTTTTGTGCTCCAAAATCACTGCAGATGGTGACTGCAGCCATGAAATTAAAAGACGCTTACTCCTTGGAAGGAAAGTTATGACCAACCTAGAGAGCATATTCAAAAGCAGAGACATTACTTTGCCAACAAAGGTCCATCTAGTCAAGGCTATGCTTTTTCCAGTGGTCATGTATGGATGTGAGAGTTGGACTGTGAGGAAAGCTGAGCACCAAAGAATTGATGCTTTTGAACTGTGGTGTTGGAGAAGACTCTTGAGAGTCCCTTGGACTGCAAGGAGGTCCAATCAGTCCATCGTAAAGGAGATGAGTCCTGCATGTTCATTGAAAGGACTGATGTTGAAGTTGAAACTCCAATACTTTGGCCACCTCATGCAAATAGTTGACTCATTGGAAAAGACTCTGATGCTGGAAGGGATTGGGGGCAGGTGGAGAAGGGTGTGACAGAGGATGAGATGGCTGGAAGGCATCATTCACTCGATGGACATGAGTTTGAGTGAACTCCGGGAGTTGGTGATGGACAGGGAGGTCTGGCATGCTGCAATTCATGGGATCGCAAAGAGTCGGACATGACTCACCGACTGAACTGAACTGTCTTGCGTAATAAAAAGGCAAATACCCTTATCAAACCTCAACTTTGTTATCAAGGGCAGGGTGACTTCTTAGAAGTGATTTACCTTCTGTGGGTCTGGGTTTGCAATCAATAAAATTTGGATGAGAGTTCAACCTCACAAGTTGTTGGGAAAACTAAGCTGCCGCACATAAAGGAGCCAGTGTACTGCCTGACAGACTAGAGGGGCTCAGTAATCAGTAGTGGCTACTGGCCACTGTGCCCCTATTCATTTCTGTTCAGTTCAGTTCAGTCGCTCAGTCGTGTCCGACTCTTTGAGACCCCATGAATCACAGCACGCCAGGCCTCCCTGTCCCTCACCAACTCCCAGAGTTCACTCAAACTTCGTCCATCGAGTCAGTGATGCCATCCAGCCATCTCATCCTCTGTCACACCCTTCCCCTCCTGCCCCCAATCCCTCCCAGCATCAGGGTCTTTACCAATGATTCAACTCTTCACATGAGTTGACTCTTTCCACTGTTTCCCTATCTATTTCCCGTGAAGTGATGGGACCAGATGCCATGATCTTCGTTTTCTGAGTGCTGAGCTTTAAGCCAACTGTTTCACTCTCCTCTTTCACTTTCATCAAGAGGCTTTTTAGTTCGTCTTCACTTTCTGCCATAGGGTGGTGTCATCTGCATATCTGAGGTTATTGATATTTCTCCCGGCAATCTTGATTCCACCTTGTGCTTCTTCTAGTCCAACATTTGTCATGATGTTCTCTGCATACAAGTTAAATAAGCAGGGTGACAATATACAGCCTTGACGTACTCCTTTTCCTATTTGGAAACAGTCTGTTGTTCCACGCCCACTTCTAACTGTTGCTTCCTGATCTGCATACAGATTTCTCAAGAGGCAGGTCAGGTGGTCTGGTATTCCCATCTCTTTCAGAATTTTCCACAGTTAATTGTGATCCACACAGTCAAAGGCTTTGGCATAGTCAATAAAGCAGAAATAGATGTTTTTCCAGAACTCTCTTGGTTTTTTGATGATCCAGCGGATGTTGGCAATTTGATCTTTGGTTCCTTTGCCTTTTCTAAATCCAACTTGAACATCTGGAAGTTCACAGTTCACATATTGCTGAAGCCTGGCTTGGAGAATTTTGAGAATTACTTTACTAGCGATTGAGATGAGTGCAACTGTGCGGTAGTTTGAGCATTCTTCGGCATTGCCTTTCTTTGGGATTGGAATGAAAACTGACCTTTGCCATTCCTGTGGCCACTGCTGAGTTTTCCAAATTTGCTGGCATATTGAGTGCAGCACTTTCACAGCATCATCTTTCAGGATTTGAAATAGCTCAAGTGGAATTCCATCACCTCCACTAGCTTTGTTCGTAGTGATGCTTTCTAAGGCCCACTTGACTTCACATTCCAGGATGTGTGGCTCTAGGTGAGTGATCACACCATCATGATTATCTTGGTCATGGAGATCTTTTTTGTACAGTTCTTCTGTGTATTCTTGCCACCTCTTCTTAATATCTCCTGCTTCTGTTAGGTCCATACCACTTCTGTCCTTTATCGAGCCCATCTTTGTATGAAATGTTTCCATGATATCTCTAATTTTCTGGAAGAGAGCTCTAGTCCTTCCCATTCTGTTGTTTTCCTCTATTTCTTTGCATTGATCCCTGAGGAAGGCTTTCTTATTTCTCCTTGCTAGTCTTTGGAACTCTGCATTCAGATGCTTATGTCTTTCCTTTTCTTCTTTGCTGTTCATCTCTCTTCTTTTCACAGCTATTTGTAAGGCCTTCCCAGACAGCCATTTGGCTTTTTTGCATTTCTTTTCCATGGGGATGGTCTTGATCCCTGTCTCCTGTGCAATGTCACGAACCTCCGGCCATCGTTCATCAGGCACTCTATCTATCAGATCTAGGCTCTTAAATCTATTTCTCACTCCCACTGTATAATCATAAGGGATTTGATTTAGGTCATATCTGAATGGTCTAGTGGTTTTCCCTACTTTCTTCAATTTAAGTCTGAATTTGGCAATAAGGCCCTATTACTCTTCTCATTCTAGACTTGCCTGTGTGTTTGTTTCACACTCTAGAATGTGTGTTCCACAAATTCAAGGGTCTACTGGTCTATGTCCATGTCCCCTTACAGCAAAAGCCCAGGCCTCTTGCTCTGTAATCCTTCCTCCTCCCTGCCCAGGTCTAGGCTCAGCCACAGTAGTGATGGGCCGGTGGTAGGGCATAAGACCAAAGCTGTACTGGAAGACTCCATGGCCATAGAAGAGTGAAATAGAGCCTCTAGTGCTCTTGTGAAGTCGGTCCTGGAACCACCCTAACCAGGAACTAGGAGAGTTCTCAAACTGGTCATATGTGTCATTCTCCCCAAAGGAGAAGATCGGCACCAGATCTGCCCTAGAGGGAAACAGGAGAGAGGGCGTGTAGAGGTGCAAGAAGGCATAAGCTGGTCTGCTAGCCTCCTGAAGGGACCTAGTGAGCAGTAACTGGAGCAAAGGACAGAGCCCTGGGCCAAAAGTAGGAGGACTTGGGTGTCTCCCAGTCCTGCCCTGGTCTTGTTTTATGACTTCAAGCAGGTCATGGCTCTTCTCTGGGCAACGACAAGCATTGGGATTATTATTATTAAGCTCACTCTGCTCTCCACCAGATAGGCCAATGAATCCACTAAGTGTTGGGAGCCGCATTAGGCATTACTGACAAAATGGAGGCACAGCCCCAACTCCCTCTCTTTGTCCCACAGGCACGGACGCGGGCTGAAGGAGTTAGGCCTTGTGATTCTGACTTATTTTTTCCTTTCCTCAGCTGAGTTGACTGAAAAGAATATTAAGGTGCTTATTGTTCTTAAAAGGAGCATGAGAAGGCACAAAGCCTTCTGCAATTGTGCTCAGAGAATAATCCATAAAGTTAATCATTGACATTTGTTCAAGGATCTTTACAAAAGAGTTTTCCAGGATTAGCACATAGGCTGCAGCTTGAGGCCATAGGAAGGATTGTTATCTGAAACTTATTTGTTAGGGAAATGTTTATGGCAAAGGAGTTTGCTGAATTTAGGGCTTAGGAATAATTAAAAATAGAAGCTAAAGATTTAACAAATGTTATAATGTTAGCATATTTTACTATAGTTTATAGAGATTAGGAATTTTAGAGATATTAATATTAGAAGGCTTTTAGGAGATAGTGAGATCAGGATACTAGGGGCAAATAGGATTTAGAAAGATAAGAAATAAACTGAGGTTTGTGGTATGCAGCCCAGATATAAGCATGAGTTACAGTGTAATCACAAGTTAAAGTAAACACAATTCTGAGAGAACTGCTGAAGCAGAAACTCTGCTTGAAGGACAACAATGATTTATGGAGACAATACATCTGGGTGAGGGGAAATTGAAAATGTCAAACCTCTGACCTAATGCTTTTGTCAAAGTATAAAAGAGAACCTAAAGCTTGAAATAAACACGCAGTCCAAGAAAACTTAATGAGAGGCTGCATCGTCACTTGCCGACACTGACCATCCCTTCAGGCTGATTCCCTGGCTGCTGGAGCTGGACTCTGGCAACTAAGTGTTGCAATGAGGAAGGGACTTTATTCTGAATGACTGACCAAAAAAATGGCAGATTCGTGCCTCAAAATGACCATCTTGTCATCGCCTGGTTGCCAAGTTCTTTTATGGATCAGAGATTGGGGGATAGGGGAGGAAACAAAGTAAAAAGACTATTTGATCCTTGCAAATGTCCACTAGAATGGCGAACTCACACAAGGGAATTTGTTATTTTACTCCCTTACAGTCTTTTAATGGTGGATGGCTCTTATAAGGTATAGTTTCGGCTGAGGCAGAAAAGGAGAGACGACCTCAACGGAAGTAGGTTACCTTTTTTCAGGCAAGGAGGGGCAACAGTCAGCCTAATGACCAGGCAGAACACAAGAGGGATCAGGGAGGCTTCATATTTAAAGGGAGATTTGTGGAAGCCATAAGAGAAACATTAGTCAGGTGGGATGTTTTGGTTATTTAATTGAGATGGCACTTGTAGTTGGGCAGGGGGTGATAAGTCTTCTGGGCAGGGGGTGATAAGTCTCTGGCAGATGTATGGGGTAGAAGGTTTCTGGACACGGGGTGATAAGTCCCAGATAGATACAACCGGCCTGGAGCATCAGGTCAGGGCGGGACCTAAAGTTCGGTTTTGTTTTCTCTGAAGTTAGATAATTCAGCAAGGGCCTTTGTAACTGCTGTTTTCTTTTCTAGGCCCAAATACTCCTTCAACTCTGGTTATCTCCCTTAAGCAGATCATTATGTATATTACTACAGTAACAAGAAGCAGCAAGTTAAAGAAGTAGATTCAGCATAAATTCAAAATTAACCCTTTCAGTTTACAGGATCATGAGAGGGAGACCACAATACTGGCGAAAGTCCTCCAAGATATGAAACAACTGCAGAGTTTCTAGGAAAATCTCTTCTGCCCTGGCTTGCTTCTATTTTTCACAGATATTTAAAGATAGGAGAATAGCTCTCTACTATACCAACAAAGGTCCGTCTAGTCAAGGCTATGGTTTTTCCAGTGGTCATGTATGGATGTGAGAGTTGGACTGTGAAGAAAGCTGAGTGCCAAAGAATTGATGCTTTTGAACTGTGGTGTTGGAGAAGACTCTTGAGAGTCCCTTGGACTGCAAGGAGATCCAACCAGTCCATTCTGAAGGAGATCAACCCTGGGATTGCTTTGGAGGGAATGATGCTGAAGCTGAAACTCCAGTACTTTGGCCACCTCATGCGAAGAGTTGACTCATTGGAGAAGACTCTGATGCTGGGAGGGATTGGGGGCAGGAGAACGACAGAGGATGAGATGGCTGGATGGCATCACTGACTCAATGGACGTGAGTCTGAGTGAACTCCAGGAGATGGTGATGGACAGGGAGGCCTGGCATGCTGCGATTCTTGGGGTCGCAAAGAGTCAGACACAACTGAACTACTGAACTGAACTGAACTGAACGGAACTGATGCCCCAAACTCCATTGACCAAGATCCTCTGGATCTCAGATGTAATGCAAGCTTTCAGCAATATGACCCTTGAGACTTAATCCCTTTAGTCACAAAATCTTCCTTCTAGAATTTTCTCTGGGTCTTTGGGCCTGAGACAGTGCATCTATCACCAACATACAATGTTCATTGTTAATGAATGGAGACACTGCCTGCCAAAATAGGATCTGCATTTGCCTCTGCAGTCTTCCTTCTAAACTATAATACTTGCCAATCTCCAGTTGAACTCCGAGCCCTCTCCCCAGTACCCGTGCATCAGGGTGAGCCTGATGAAGCCCTTGCGGTTCCGCAGCACCAGCTTGTAGGCTCCAGGTGTGGCATTCAGTGACTCCTGGACTCCTCCAACAACAATGGACAGCAGGTTGCTGCCTCCTTTCCTGATCAGGATGTGAACAGCACTCTCCTTGTCTGATAAGCCCAGCCCTGGGGATAGAGGAAGGTGGTGATGTGCAGTGTGAAGGGGGCAAGCACGGTTCAGGAGTATGTTGCCTGGGCTCTACCCCACTTTCCAGCGGGGAGTTCCGTGTTGGCAGGGAACTTCCTTTTCCCAATTCTCCCACCAAGCTCATCACTGAGCACAGACCTATGGGAAACACTTCTTTGGGTCTCATTTCCTTGTCTACTACACGTTCACTTGAAAGAAGTACAGAACAATTGGCTGCCTTCCTTAAAACCCTTCCTCATGCCTTCAGCCCTCATCATCCTGGGACAGAAAGAGTGGCAGGACTCACTCCCTGACATGTTGTAATCCCTGAAGACAGGGGCCCAGAAAACCCAGTGCAGCATCATCAGATACGAGCAGATGCCTGGGAAAGCTGAGCAGAAGCCCGTGCCCTCCGTGCACAGGTTGGTAAAAGTTCCAGTGGCAAGGACCCCATGAGAGTGGAAGCCAGCGAGGTAGTTCCAGGAGGGAACCAGGTCGGCAGTCTAGACCAGCTGAAGGAACAGCAACCTGGTGAATCAGAGCTGCACCTTGTTCCACTGCTGGTCTACCTGCTGATTTTCTGTACGGACCTCTTCTATGTCCCCTGAGCCCAAGTGCTATAAACCCCCCATGTGAGTGTCCTGAGATTAGATACAGCCTATCTGAGGAGTCTAGTCCCCGTTGCAGGTCTGAAGCAAAGGAGATGCTCTGGGAGGCCATAGAAAAGAGGGGGAGAACAGACCCATGAATGGATGAAGCTGATACAGCCCACCAGGGAAGGAAGGCCCCCTGCCCAAGGCAGAGGTGAGACTCCTGGGAGGGTGACAGGGACCCAAGCCCCTGTCCTACATGAAACCCTGTCCCAGGCAGAGCCCATCCAGAATGAAGGAGCCATTGCAGGAGGGAGTGAGCATCTCTTCAAGGACTGTGGCAGCTGGAGTTCTGTCCCGGGTGGAGGGCAGGACCCCTGAGTCGCTGTGACTCAGTGTAAGAGACCCCAGGGTACTGAAGGTAGGTAGGGGCTGGGAGGAGAGGCATGAAGTCTTTAGTGATGCCCACAGGTGTGGGTGGAGAAAGGCCAGGGAGCTGTCATGCCAAGTCTGTAGGACTTCCTGATGCCAGGTCACAGCCTGCCCACAGGACTGCATACCTGCTTAGGCTTTGGTCTGTGTAGACACTGCTGCTCTGGGATAATGATATCTTACACAGAAACCCAGCTCCTGGACTGATCTTCAGCATGAGGGGGAAGCAATTGTACTTGGGGATAACCTGATTTTCCACCATTAGCTCTTAGGAAGCCCATAGGGTGCATTTAGAAAACTCCAGTGCTCAGAAGTAAGTCTCCTACTTTTGCTAGAAACTCTACCACTAGGTAGTAGCTCATAGAGTCACAGTGCAAACGCTTGTGATGTGGAGTAGGCCCAGCAGAATTGTTAGGACAAGGAATGTTGCTTGCCTGCCTTCAAGCCAGCAGCCACTGTAGCTGCTGCTGACAATGGGCCTTGAAAGGAACTCAAGATGGAGGAAATAGGTTACTGGTCACAGAGAGTGAGGATGCACATCAAAGGAATAATTGCAATGAGCCCAGCTTTTTATCTCCCCGTGTGTAGAAAAATCATCAATTGGAGACATCTGCTTTTTGACTGGCAATAATCTTTTGATGTTTGACTACATGTTTTTGTTTTTTTCCCCCTCAAAAACCCATAAGTCCTGACTCCTCCCATTTTATCTTCTAGAACACCTTCTCAGAGATTCCTGAGAGGCTATCTCCAGCCTACAGTACTCAGCAGTGTGTCAGAACAAAACCCCTGACAGCTTTTAGGTTGCGCACTTGTTTTCAGTAGACAGCAGAGACTCCCTGGCCCCCTATTCACTGCCATCCTAAGAACACTGCAAGGCCTGTAAAGGCTCTGTAAAGGTTTGTGGATGTCTTGGAAGTTCTCCTGGGAGGTGACAAGAGTCCAGAATCTGCGCGCCACAGTGCCCCCTGCAGGCCTCAGTCCAGGACAGGGGAGTCAAAGTGCATGTCATCATTCTCTCTGCTGGCCACACAGGGGTACTGCCCACCCTCTGCAGGTGTTGATGCCACAGGACTGCAGTGAAAGTGAAAATGAAAGTTGCTCAGTTCCATGGACTCTTTGCAACCTCATGGACCACAGAGAGCATGGAACCGTCCAGGCCAGAACACTGTAGCGGGTAGTGGTTCCCTTCTCCAGGGGATCTTCCCAACCCAGGGATCAAACCCAGGTCTCCCACATCGCAGGCAGACTCTTTACCAGTCGAGCCCTCAAGGAAACCCACAATTCTGAACTCTGAGCATGTGAAATTTCTGCAAATCAGGCTCGGTTTCCCACAATTTTAACAGTGCCTTATTTGAGAAATCCTCTCAGAAGCACAGACATGCTCAGAATGATTTTTCTGCCAGATGTGCAATCGACAGCCCCTCCAGGTATGAAAAGAGAGCTAGATGATGTCCTTAGAAGTCCCCAGAAGGACCTGATGTCTCATGGAGTCCACACAATGCAATGATGTATGTGGCAGCATTTCCACTTTACACATGAAGAAACTGAAGCTCAGAGAGCATGTGTAACTCACCCAAGGTCATACAGCTGGTATGTTGCAGACCCTGTATTAGAACCTATGATGTCCACTCCTAGAGGTGTCACTGTATACATTCTTCTCTCCTGTGTCCAGAGAGGGCCACCTGTCCCTGCCTGGCTCCTCTCTGTGTCCACACTACCTTCCTCTTCCTGTCCCCACTAGAAAACTTACCATCACAGCTGCTTACATCCAAGGGTTTAGCCTGTCTGGGATTCAGCAATGGACAAAGGTCAGTTCATTCAAATTCAGGGGCCTGCATCCCTAAGGACTTATCCTTGGGTCCAGGGTCAAGTTTACAAAATGGACATAAGGTACCATGAGTCAGTGATCAGAGGTTAAGAGATAGGTAGAAGGGGAGGAATTGGACTGTTTAGCAGATCCCTGGGGAAACTGAGATTCAGAATGAGCAAAGTTCTGTCTAAGGACACACAGCATATCCAAGTTGGGGCAGGATACATCCTGAGAGCTCTCTGTTCTGATTCTAACCTCAGAGCGAATGCACACACTTTAAAATCAATAAAAGACCCTGCTCTATGTCCTTGATCACACTTTCTTTCCTCTTAGGGTATCAGTATCATCATCTGATGACATGTCAGCTAGATGCTCTCGGAAATTTTTGTTTTCCTTGCAGATTCCTTCACCCTGCTGTAAAATCTGTAAATTCCTTAAAGATTTACACCTGGAAGATACATAACTGTGCTGCACGTCATGGCCTACTGGGCTCCTCAAATTCTGTTTTTTTCATCAAGTCCTCATAGTGGCCTCACCTCGCTGAAGTTGGAGAACTGTAGCCAGACAGAAGCTGACTCTTCCACTGACCACAGAGTGGTGGAAACCTGCCTCCTGCCTCCCAGCCCAATATTCTGCTCAGTGCACACAGGGTCACACTGCTCCATGGACACGTGGGGACTGTGGTCCTGACCACTCCCTAGTCAGCCCCATACTCACTGAGATGGGGAAATAGTCCTTCATGCACTACCGTACAGCCCAGCATGTTGTGAAAGCACTCTGCCTGCCCCTTTGCCAGGGTGTGTCTCAATCCATGTACCACCAGATCACATACAGGATACTGATCATCCAGAATCTTGTGAACAGGAGGCCAATGAAAACTACGTAGCAGATAATGTCTGGGAAGGGAAGCAGAGACCTTCAGTGGTCAGAGGTATGAAGGAATAAGCCATCCTCATCTACCTAGCACCAGCAGCACTGTCCAATCCAGCCCTCACCCCTGAAGGAAGAGATAAGCTTCCCAAGGCTTCAAGGAGGAGCAAATGCAGTCAACACCACCAGTGTCACATTGAGAGCCTGGATTTGAAACCAGTTGGCCTAATTTCAAACTTGCATTTTCCCACTGCACCAGATCGCTTACTCACTCGTGTCTTCCCCACCCACCTCCCTCTCTGTCTGTATTCACCAGATGTTCAAGAAACACCTGATGGAGATGTGACAGGATGAACTCTTTCCGGTATCCATTCTTTAGAACCCCAGAGAAAAGGCATTCTTTCTACCCAGCCCACTTCTTGTCTACCCTCACCTCAACATAGATAAATACCACCACATTCCCCCTTTTGTTAAAGCCCCCCGCCCATGACTTCTTATAACTTTGAGGCTCAGCTCAAGCAGCTCAGCCTGAGCTCAAGCTCCCCACTGGTGGCCCAAACACTCTCTTGTTCCAGTCTCACCACATGCACCTCATGTTCCAGCTACACTAAGCTGCTCAGCTGATACAACTCCCAGGTTCTTTAGTTTTGCTGAGCTCTTTCCTTTGCTGCCAGGCCCTGCCCTGCTGAAGGAAGGAGGGAGGAAGAGGACAACTCATGCCCGGTCTGTTCATCAGGACTGTAGCAGGGCTAGAGACAGCCCCAGTGAGCAATTCCTCCCAGACTTATAATTCTGAGTCCCTTTCACAGACTAATCCGTGCTTTGACTCTGGGTCAGGTGGTCTGTGGGTTTGTCTTTAATCTCATACCAATGGAGCCTCACTGTTAGAGAATACTGTGTTCTCTCCATTCCATTCCCTTCATTCAAAACCCTGTTCTTATACTCTACTCTTAAAGAAGTTCATCCTCCACCTGTAGTCTATTTGAAAGTAGGGTAAACCGGGCCTGTCATTCATAGCCTACTTCCTGGAGAAGGGGACTTTTCACCCAGCCTGAACAGTGCATGTGTGGGTGTTAAGTTGCTTCAGTTGTGTCTGACTCTTTGCAACTGTGTGGGCTATAGCCAGCCAGGCTCCTCTGTCCATGGGATTCTCCAGGCAAGAATACTGGAGTGAGTTGCCATGCCCTCCTCCAGGGGATCTTCCCAACCCAGGGATCAAACCCACATCTCCTATAGCTCCTGCATTACAGGCAGATTCTTTTGATGTTTAACTACCTGTTTTGTTTCTTTTCCCCTCAAAAACCTGTAAGTCCTGACTCCTCCCATTTTACCTTCTAGAACACTTCCTCAGAGATTCCTGAGAGGCTATCTCCTGCCTACAGTACTCAGTACTCAGTAGCTGAGTTACTGGGGAACCCCTGTCTGAATAGTAAAATGCATAAGCCAAAATAGATTAGGGTTCACAAAGCCTGTTTCTACAGAGCACCTACAACATGCCAGGTGCTGGTGGAACAGCCATGAACAACAGACAGGAAGTCCTGCCCTTGTGGTGTTGAATTCAGTGTTGTGTTTGGAGCACTTTGTTTTGTCATTTCAATTTTTATGGTGGTAAAATATCTTTAACAAAATACTTGTTATTGAAATGACTCTTTGGTATTTTATTATTGTTTTAAAGTTTTATTAGATTATAATTCATTTACAAGGTTGTATTAGTTTCAGGTGTATAGAGAGGTAAATCTGTTATACACTTACATATATCCACTCTGTTTTTTTTTTTTTCTTTTTCAATTCTTTTCCTATATAGACCATTACAGAGCACTGAGTAGAGATCCCTGTGCTATACAGCAGGTTCTTATTGTCATCTATTGTATATACAGTAGTGTTATTTGCCAATCCAAATCTCTCAATTTATCCTTCTCCCTTAGTCCCTGGTATCTATAAGTTTTTTTCTCTACTTCTGTTTTGTAAATAAGTAAATTAGTATACCTTTTTTTGATTGTGCATATAAGTGATATCATGTGATATTTGTCTTTGACTATCTTCACTCAGTTTGACAATCTCCAGGTCCACACATGTTACTGAAAAATGGCATTAATTTGTTCCTTTTTTAAGACTGAGTAATATTCCATTATCATAATACCTTATCTTCTATATCCATTACTCTAATGGATAGACAGGGGGCTTCGATGTCCTAGCTATTGTAAATGTGCTGTTATGAACACTGGGGTGTTTGTATCTTTTCAAATTATGGGCTCATGAGAGAGGTCTTATGGAGAACAGTATGGAGATTCCTTCTAAAATTAAACTAAAGCAACCATAGGACCCAGCAATCCCACTCCTGGGCATATACTCAAAATGATTTTTGAGAGACAATTTGGCAGCATTAAATTAATTCACACTACTGTGTAACTATACCAGCCTGTATCTCAGAACTCTTTTCATCTTCCTAAACTGAACTTCTGTACCCATGAAACAGAAACTCCCATCCAGGTTGAGAGAATAAAACCAAGTTGTTAATAGCAGTTACTTGTAGGGTAGGATTTGGTGGAAGTCTTTCACTTTCAGAACACATATTTTGTTTGGATGTGTTAAAATAGCATGTATTTGTTTTTTAGTCAGAAATAAAGAATTTAAAAATACTGGCATTTCCACTTGATCAGATAGAAGTACCCACATTTAAACATCTCCCTCACTCTGGGCTCACTCTTTAACTCCTGTCAGCAGGCTAAATCCTAACTTGGGTGTATTTTTCAGTCCCTGAAGAAAGGAAACCCCTTCTTGCCCCTCATAGCACCAAGAAGGAAAAAATGTAATATTCCACTTTACTGAAACACAGAGAAGATATCCATGTTGGATAAACTCACATAGAAAACTAGTAGGATGAGCGATAGTTTCAATTCTACTATCATGTCCAAATCATGCTCCCAACATTTATTCATTCAACAAACATTTATCAACATCAACTCTTCTAGGAGATGGAGATGCAGATGAGAACAAGACCAACTATTTGAAAGAAGCTTACCTTCTGCATGATTTTGTGAATTATAGAGAAGAGGAAAGAAACAGATAAAATAAGTAACCCACTGGAAAGTGTTTCTTTCTGTGATCTGAGTCTTCAGTGATGGGCCAGACTTTAGTGACCTTCCTGGCCACTTCTTCATCCCTCCCTAATCACCTTCTCTGTGCCCAGTGTGAACCAGCTGCTCACTACATTTGCAGTGTTTACTGACTCCCTGGAAATCCTTACTTACATGCCAGCCTGTGCATTCTGCCCTGTAGACTCATCTCCTAATATCATTGGAGAAGAGCCCCTTCTCTCCACCTACTGCCAGTCTCACTTGACCAGAAGTAAGTAATCCTTTTTGAATTGTAAATATTTCAGACATTTGGGCTCAAGAGGCAACTTGGAGTATATTATATAGGCACAACATTATTTAAAATGCAAGCATTTAAAATGTAAAAGCCATTCTTTGCCCACGGGCTGTACAAATACAGAAACAATTAGGGGGCTTGTTTTGCCACATGAGTCTACATGTTGACCCCCTTTGTAGATTGTGACCTTGTAATCTAGCAGGACCTATACAGCCCTCCTGGGAAAGATCCCTCATGTCCTCTGCCTACCTCTTATTTGTTGAAAATCTTCAGTTTTCTAAGCTTTCTACAAATTTTGAAAATAAAATTATGAAGAGAAATCATAAACACAGAAAGAAAGGAAAACAGTCAAGCAAGAAAAAGAAGTAAGAGTTTAACAATTCCACAAATTCAAACACTTTTAGTTTGTTCCTGAGAGCTGAAGATAATATTGAGACTCATCTTTGAGAGGTTTTGAAGATACTGAGCCTTAGCAGGTGGAGGAAGTTGCTTACCAGCCCATAGACCTCAGACAAGGGGAAACCAGAAGGTTGATGATGGTGGCTCCAAGTTACCTCACCACCAAGTAATCAGACGATTGTCTAGGAGGTGATCATGCATCCAGCATCTCTACCTCCCCCAATCTCCAGACACCGATCCCTGGTAATCAAAGGGGTTTGAGGCACTTTGAGCCTTAGTTCCCTGAACTTCTTCCTTGGCCCCTGCAATAAAGCCTGCAGTTTGTTTCACCACAACCCAGGGTCAGTAGAGAGGCTTTACTGTGTTCCCACAAGCAGACCCAAATCTGACTTGCTAACAGCTGCTCCCTGTCATCTGTCTCCTGAAACACCCCAACACAGAAGATCCCTAAATTACAGCTTGTCTCCCACAGATTGGACTTTGTCACTCCTGTGCCTAAAGCCCTCCTGGGGATCCCGTTTGCCCTTGAGATAAGGACTAAGGTACAAGCTACTGTTCCTGGCAGCAGAGGGTCTGGATGCCTTTTCTCAGCTGCCCTTCTTCGAGTGCCAGGCCCAAGGTTACTTGACTCTTTGTCCTCCTCTGGACACTCCCAGGTCCCAGGCTGGGCTGAGGTGGTAATGGACAGCCAGACATCTGCTGTTGGCAAAGTTCCCCCAAGGCCCTGTGAGCAAGATGTCCCTCATCCCAGGTGATCCCCAGGCACTGAGCTCAGCATCCACCTTAGGACCTGTATCTTTCCCCATCAATGCATCATGTGCACCCAAAGCGACAGGTGCCCATGGCCTCCCAAATCCATCTCAGCTTTCCTTATGCAGGGCCAAGTAAGAGAAGATCAACTGCAGGACCGCGAAGGTCTGCAGCCTGCGTTCCAGTGGCACAAACAAAGGTGCAAACTCCACCATGCTGATTTCTCTGCTTCCTCTGGAGGCTTCTCTGAACTCTGCTGTGGTCTGAGACACCTGCTGGGTTTTGTTGCTGCCAGAGGTTGCTAAGCATTTGTGTGGGCTGGGGTGTTTTTGTGGTGTGTCCAGCCAGCCCTAGAATCTCATTGCACCTACCCTGGCAGAGACCAGTATCCTAGGTGAAAACGTTTGACTCACCTGGCCCAGATAAACTTATTACAGAGATAGAGAAGTGCAATGGACTCTTCAGGCAATACATTATCTACCAGATCACCTTTGCTCAAATCTTGCCCATTACTTGGCAAGGGAAGCAGCAAGTGTAGGGCAATCTTGCCCTCTTCCCAGCTACTCAACTACTTGGCTAAGTTATTGTCTCCTTTCATCTGCCACGTTCATGGTTCCCCTTTACAAATAATCAGTACCAGCTCCCATATAAATATCTCTAGGCCCCACCATCTCCTCCATCTCTTGCCCCTTTTCTCAGTTTGCCTGGACAGCACAACTCATGGAAGAGCCATCTGATTTCCACACCCTCCCCTGCCATTCTGTCCTCCCTCCTCTTGACTTCAGATGCCGCTGTTCCATGGAACTACCCTTGACAACTTTACCAGTGGTTTCCAAACTGATAAATCTAATGGTCAGTTCTCAGCTCCGGTCTTGAACTTTCAGCAGCCTCAGTCACAGCTGTTCCTTCCCTCTTCTTGAAGTCACTTGGTCTGTGGACACCACAATCTTCTGGTTTCCCTCCTGCTCCTCTGGCTGCCCCTGGGTCTCCATGGTGGCTCTTACCCTTCACCAGACTAAGTGTTTCAGGGCCCCTCTGTCCCCTCAGTCTTTGAAACTCTCTCTACCCTATCTCCCATAGAGACTTCATACAGGCTTATGGCCTTGGAGTCTGTCTACAGAAAGAACAATTCCAAACTAGGTCTCCAGCCCTGACCTCCCTCTCTGCTCCAGACTTAACTATGTAGGTGGGTACTTGACAACCTCCTTCACAGCCTGCTTGGCACTTCCATCACAGCCCGTCTAAAACTGAACTTGACTTCCCCTCACCCACTCATGCTACCGTCTCCACATAGCCACAGAGCTTTCCAAAGTGTTCACACAGGGAATATCCTGGTCTTCCAGTGCCTAGTACTCTGGGTTTCATGGTTGACTGCCTAGGTGCCTTGGAATTTCATTGTGTGCTTTCCTAATGGAGGTGAGTGTTGGGAGCCAGCACGAGGAGTCCCACCCGTGGCAAAGGTCATGAGGTTAAAGGGCCCAACAGGCAAAGGCGAGTCAGGCCTTAAGGGAGCCTCGCTGGATTTACTCGAGCATCTACCCCCAAAACCAGAGTCTGCCTGCCTTACTGTATTATGTTTTTTGTTTATGCTTCTGACATTAACAGGGGCTGTCCCCCACCACCTTCTTCTAAAAGGAATTAACTTAGAACTCCAGTTAATAAGTCTCCTGGGTGTAAAAAGAATGTCTCAACTTAAACCCCTCTGATAGCTTTTTAACTTACCTGACCGGTCTGTCCGGATTTTTACAACTGTGCATGTGAATTGTTTACAGCCTCCCAATCTCGAGAGGCACTGGAAGCTTAAGAAATTCTAGGAAAAATCATTAGAATAAAACTGATTAAGGGTTTCATTGTTGAATCGACAAGTGAGTATTCTTGAAAATGTTTACAAGTCAGTTGAATATCGTTTTATCACAAGTTCATGCTCTACTCTTTTGTGATTTAAATATCTCTTGCAATGGAAAGCTGCTTTCCACCACCACAGCCAACCACTTTGATGGACTCTGATGACATTCTCTCTGGTCCCTGTCCCCGTGCCCTTATTCCTCCCACAGATTCATAAGCCAGAGGGACTGCTAGGTCAAGGGGTAGGTATGTGATTGCACAAGCTAAAGAGCAGTAGTGCCAGGCTTTTGTGCAAAAGTTTAGTATCCATGTAGACTCTGCATTGAATATGTGCAGTGTCCACAGATACATATCTTCTCTGGCTCTCTGTGTAGTCAGACATCTTATTTGCTGGTGTGTAGAATGATATCTAGAAAGTGAAAGTCACTCAGTCCTGTCTGACTCTTTGCAATCCCATGGACTGTATAGTTCATGGAATTCTCCAGGCCAGAACACTGGAGTGGGTAGCCTTTCCCTTCTCCGGGGGGATCTTCCCAACCCAGGGATCGAACCCAGGTCTCCTGCATTGCAGGCAGATTCGTTACCAGTTGAGCCACCAGGGAAGCCCAATTGGGAAGCCCAATCGATGTAGTAGGTGTTTAAGAAAATTGCTTCCTGTGGCGTTCAGCATGTCATAGCAAGGTTTGACCGATCTCACCTGTGTTGCATTCTCCACTGAGAATCTGTACCAGGCAATGGAGTTGCAGCCACTGAAGTGAAAATTGGACTTAAAGAAGAACTCTCCTTAGACTTATCCCTTATCCGCGACGGACAGCATGACAGAAGCGCACAGGCTGCTACGGACCTTGCAGAAGCGTGGCGGAGAGGAGCTACCCCACGCTGGACGCCAGGGGCGGCGGCTGGGAGGAGCTACAAAACAGCTGATGTCAGGGGTGGCGGCCGAGAGGAGCAACCCCACATCCAAGGAGTGGTGGCTGCGAGGTTGCAGGAGGGCCAAGAGAGGCTACTCCATGTTTAAGGTCAGGAGGGCTGGCGGTGAGGAGATACCCCTCTACCAAGGTAAGGCACAGCGGCTGCACTTTGCTGGAGAAGCCATGAAGAGACACCCCACGTCCAAGGTAAGAGAAACCCAAGTAAGAAGGTAAATATTGCCAGAGGGCATCAGAGGGCAGACACACTGAAACCATACTCACAGAAAACTATTCAATCTAATCACACTAGGACCACAGCCTGGTCTAACTCAATGAAACTAAGCCATGCCCTGTGGGGCCACCCAAGACAGGCAGGTCATGGTGGAGAGATCTGACAGAATGTGGTCCACTGGAGAAGGGAATAGCAAACCACTTCACTATTCTTGCCTTGAGAACCCCATGAACAGTATGAAAAGGTGAAATGATAGGATACTGAAAAAGGAACTCGCCAGATCAGTAGGTGCCCAATATGCTACTGGAGATCAGTGGAGAAATAACTCCAGAAAGAATGAAGGGATGGAGCCAAAGCAAAATCAATACCCAGTTGTGGATGTGACTGGTGATAGAAGCAAGATCCGATGCTGTAAAGAGCAATATTGCATAGGAACCTGTAATGTCAGGTCCATGAATCAAGGCAAATTAGAAGTGGTCAAACAGGAGATGGCAAGAGTGAACGTCAACATTCTAGGAATCAGTGAACTAAAATGGACTGGAATGGGTGAATTTAACTCAGATGACCATTATATCTACTTCTGTGGTGCAGGAATCCCTTAGAAAAAATGGAGTAGCCATCATGGTCAACAAGAGAGTCTGAAATGCATTACTTGGATGCAATCTCAAAAATAACAGAAAGATCTCTGTTAGTTTTCAAGGCAAACCATTCAATATCACAGTAATCCAAGTCTATGCCCCAACAAGTAATGCTGAAGAAGCTGAAGTTGAATGGTTCTATGAAGAACTACAAGACCTTTTAGAACTAACACCCCAAAAGATGTACTTTTCATTATAGGGGACTGGAATGCAAAAGTAGGAACTCAAGAAACACCTGGGGTAACAGGCAAATTTGGCCTTGGAATACGGAATAAACAGAGCAAAGGCTTATAGAGTTTTGCCAAGAGAATGCACTGGTCATAGCAAACACCCTCTTCCAACAACACAAGAGATGACTCTACACATGGACATCACCAGATGGTCAACACCAAAATCAGATTGATTATACTCTTTGCAGCCAAAGATGGAGAAGCTCTATACAGTCAGCAAAAACAAGACCAGGAGCTGACTGTGGCTCAGATCATGAACTCCTTATTGCCAAATTCAGACTTAAATTGAAGAAAGTAGGGAAAACCACTAGACCATTCAGATATGACCTAAATCAAATCCCTTATGATTATACAGTGGAAGTGAGAAATAGATTTAAGGGCCTAGATCTGATAGATAGAGTGCCTGATGAACTATGGAATGAGGTTCATGACATTGTACAAGAGACAGCGATCAAGACCATCCCCATGGAAAAGAAATGCAAAAAAGCCAAATGGCTGTCTGGGGAGGCCTTACAAATAGCTGTGAAAAGAAGAGAAGAAAAAAGCATAGGAGAAAAGGAAAGATGTACCCATCTGAATGCAGAGTTCCAAAGAATAGCAAAAAGAGACAAGAAAGCCTTCCTCAGGGATCAATGCAAAGAAATAGAGGAAAATAACAGAATGGGAAAGACTGGATATCTCTTTAAGAAAATTAGAGATACCAAGGGAACATTTCATGCAAAGATGGGCTCAATAAAGGACAAAAATGGTATGGAGCTACAGTAGCAGAAGAAATTAAGAAGAGGTGGCAAGATTACACAGAACTGTACAAAAAAGAGCTTCACGACCAAGATAATCACGATGGCGTGACCACTCACCTAGAGCCATATATCCTGGAATGTGAAGTCAAGTGGGCCTTAGAAAGTATCACTACAAACAAAGCTAGTGGAGGTGATGGAATTCCACTTGAGCTATTTCATATCCTGAAAGATGATGCTGTGAAAGTGCTGCATTCAATATGCCAGCAAATTTGGAAAACTCAGCAGTGGCCATAGGACTGGAAAACATCAGTTTTCATTCCTATCCTAAAGAAAGGCAATGCCAAAGAATGCTCAAACTACCACACAATTGCACTCATCTCACATGCTAGTAAAGTAATGCTCAAATTCTCCAAGCCAGGCTTCAGCAATACGTGAACTGTGAACTTCCAGATGTTCAAGCTGGTTTTAGAAAATGCAGAGGAACCAGAGATCAAATTGCCAACATCCACTGGATCATCAGAAAAGCACGAGAGTTCTCGAAAAGCATCTGTTTCTGCTTTATTGACTATGCCAAAGCCTTTGACTGTGTGGATCACAATAAACTGTGGAAAATTCTGAAAGAGATGGGAATACCACACCACCTGACCTGCCTCTTGAGAAACCTATATGCGGGTCAGGAAGCTATAGTTAGAACTGGACATGGAACAACAGACTGGTTCCAAATAGGGAAAGGAGTACATCAAGACTATATATTGTCACCCTGCTTATTTAACTTGTATTCAGAGTACATCATGAGAAACACTGGGCTGGAAGAAGCACAAGCTGGAATCAAGATTACCAGGAGAAATATCAATAACCTCATATATGCAGATGACACCACCCTTATGGCAGAAAGTGAAGAGGAACTAAAAAGCCTCTTGATAGTGAAAGAGGAGTGTGAAAAAGTTGGCTTAAATCTCAACATTCAGAAGACGAAGTCATGGCATCTGGTTCCATCACTTTATGAGAAATGGATGGGGAAACAGTGCAAACAGTGTCAGACTTTATTTTTTGGGGCTCCCAAATCACTGCAGATGGTGACTGCAGCCATGAAATTAAAAGACGCTTACTCCTTGGAAGGAAAGTTATGACCAACCTAGATAGCATATTCAAAAACAGAGACATTACTTTGCCAACAAAGGTCTGTCTAGTCAAGGCTATGGTTTTTCCAATTGTCATGTATGGATGTGAGAGTTGGACTGTGAAGAAAGCTGAGCACCGAAGAATTGATGCTTTTGAATTGTGGTGTTGGAGAATACTCTTGAAAGTCCCTTGGACTGCAAGGAGATCCAACCCGTCCATTCTGAAGGAGTTCAGCCCTGGAATTGCTTTGGAGGGAATGATGCTGAAGCTGAAACTCCAATACTTTGGCCACCTCATGCGAAGAGTTGACTCATTGGAAAAGACTCTGATGCTGGGGAGGGTTGGGGGCAGGAGGAGAAGGGGACGACAGAGGATGAAATGGCTGGATGGCATCACTGACTCAATGGACTTGAGTCTGAGTGAACTCCGGGAGTTGGTGATGGACAGGGAGGGCTGGTGTTCTCCAATTCATGGGTTCGCAAAGAATTGGACATGACTGAGTGAACTGAACTGAAATGAACTGAGGATGATATCAGGTTGAGGTATTGATTTCTATTTCCTCATCACAAATGGTGACCATGCAAATGATCATACAAATGGTGAACATTCATTGCATTTCTCCTATGCAGAGGGCAAAATTAAACCAAATTGGCCCATCAGAGTGGTCCTGATTTGGGGTAAAGTGACCGAAGCAGACATCCCACCTGGATTTGTCTTAGGATCAGTTGACCCTGTGCAGGAAGCTCTGCAACTGGAACCACCCCTCTTCCTTGAAGGTGCATCTGAGAGGCATTTTCCAGGGTCCTCCCTCAAGGCAGATTGGAAGAGCCCTGATGAGAGATAAGGCCAGTCCTGCATCGGTCGCTTTCCAGCTATGTGACTTCAGACACATAGTGTCTGTGACTTCAGACACTTCCCTTCCCAGAGCTGTTCATCCTACCAGGTATCAGGGACTAAGATGATGGCCCCGAGTGACCAGTGTACAGCGCTTAGCAGTCCACCAGGGATTCTGTGCCCCTCACCTCACAACCCGCTTTACAGGCCAACAACCAGGCAGCACCATACTTCCTGGGGCAGTGCGGCCCCTGTGTGGTCTGAGGACCTGCCTTGCCCACGAGCTGCCTGTTACTGGTTCCTGACAAGGTAAGTACAGAGGTGAAGAGTAACTGCTTAGAAACCATAGAGAAATGTAGCACAGTAGTTCTATGTGTATTGAAACTAATAATTTAAAACTGGATTTAAACAGTTTGCCTTTGTTTTCTTCATTTCTCGGGTAAATTATATTGTATTTTCAAATGGATGTTCTTCCCTGGTGGCTCTGTGGTAAAGAATCCGCCTGCCAATCCAGGACACATGGGATGGACGCTAGGTCAGGAAGATCCCCTGGATAAGGATATGGCAACCGAGTTCAGTATTTTTGCCTGGGAAATCCCATAGACAGATAAGGATGATGGGCTACAATTCATGGGATCACAAAGAGTTAGATACAAGTTAGCACCAAAACAACATCAAAAACAAAAATTAAAAATAGTTTAGTCCATGGTAGATTAGAAAAAAGAAATAGTACAAAAATCTGGACCTTTAACATAACATATTGAAGTAATATTCCCCACTAATCTAGGGTAATTCTAACAAGAATTTCTAAGACCTTTTTTTTACTTTACAATACTGTCTTGGTGTTGCGATACATCAACATGAATTTGCCACGGGTGTACACATGTTCCCAATCCTGAACACCCCTCCCACCTCCCTCTCCATACCATCTCTCTGGGTCATCCCAGTGAACCAGCCCCAAGTATCTTGTATCCTGCATCAAACCTAGATTGGCAATTCGTTTCTTATATGATATTATATATGTTTCAATGCCATTCTCCAAAATCATCCCACCCTCTCCCTCTCCCACAGAGTCCAAAAGACTGTTCTATAGATCTGTGTCTCCTATTCTGCCTCGCATAAAGGGTTATTGTTACCATCTTTTAAAATTCCATATATATGTGTTAGTATACTGTATTGGTGTTTTACTTTCTGGCTTACTTCACTCTGTATAATTGGCTCCAGTTTCATTCACCTCATTAGAACTGATTCAAATGTATTCTTTTTAATGGCTGAGTATGGGGAAACAGTGGAAACAGTGTCAGACTTTATTTTGGGGGGCTCCAAAAATCACTGCAGATGGTGACTGCAGCCATGAAATTAAAAGACGCTTAGTCCTTGGAAGAAAAGTTATGACCAACCTAGATAGCATATTCAAAAGCAGAGACATTACTTTGCCAACTAAGGTCTGTCTAGTCAAGGCTATGGTTTTTCCTGTGGTCATGTATGGATTTAAGAGTTGGACTGTGAAGAAGGCTGAGCACTGAAGAGTTGATGTTTTTGAACTGTGGTGTTGGAGAAGACTATTGAGAGTCCCTTGGACTGCAAGGAGATCCAACCAGTCCATTCTGAAGGAGATCAGCCCTGGGATTTCTTTGGAAGGACTGATGCTAAAGCTGAAACTCCATTACTTTGGTGACTTCTTGTGAAGAGTTGACTCATTGGAAGAGACTCTGATGCTGGGAGGGATTGGGGGCAGAAGGAGAAGGGAACGACAGAGGGTGAGATGGCTGGATGGCATCACTGACTCGATGGATGTGAGTCTGAGTGAACTCCAGGAGTTGGTGTTGGACAGGGAGGCCTGGCATGCTGCGATTCATGGGGTCGCAAAGAGTCGGACATGACTGAGGGACTGAACTGAACTGAATACTCCATTGTGTATATGTACCACAGGTTTCTTATCCATTCATCTGCTGATGGACATCTAGGTTGCTTCCATGTCCTGGCTATTATAAACAGTGCTGCGATGAACATTGGGGTACAAGTGTCTCTTTCAATTCTGGTTTTCTCAGTGTGTATGCCCAGCAGTGGGATTGCTGGGTCATAAGGCATTTCTATTTCCAGTTTTTTAAGGAATCTCCACACTGTTCTCCATAGTGGCTGTACTAGTTTGCATTCTCACCAACAGTGTAAGAGGGTTCCCTTTTCTCCACACCCTCTCCAGCATTTATTGCTTGTAGACTTTTGGATCACAGCCATTCTGACTGGTGTGAAATGGTAGCTCGTTGTGGTTTTGATTTGCATACAAAAGGCAGAGGAACCAGAGATCAAATTGCCAACATCCGCTGGATCATGGAAAAAGCAAGAGAGTTCCAGAAAAACATCTATTTCTGCTTTATTGACTATGCCAAAGCCTTTGACTGTGTGGATCACAATAAACTGTGGAAAATTCTGAAAGAGATGGGAATACCAGATCACCTGACCTGCCTCTTGAGAAATCTGTATGCAGGTCAGGAAGCAACAGTTAGAACTGGACATGGAACAACAGACTGGTTTCAAATAAGAAAAAGAATACGTCAAGGCTGTATATTGTCACCCTGCTTATTTAACTTATATGCAGAGTACATCATGAGAAACGCTGGACAGGAAGAAACACAAGCTGGAATCAAGATTGCCAGGAGAAATATCAGTAACCTCAGATATGCAGATGACACCACCCTATGGCAGAAAGTGAAGAAGAACTCAGAAGCCTCTTGATGAAAGTGAAAGAGGAGAGTGAAAAAGTTGGCTTAAAGCTCAACATTCAGAAAACGAAGATCATGGCATCCTGTAGTGTCAGACTTTATTTTGGGGGGCTCCAAAATCACTGCAGATGGTGACTGCAGCCATGAAATTTAAAGACGCTTACTCCTTGGAAGAAAAGTTATGACCAACCTAGATAGCATATTCAAAAGCAGAGACATTACTTTGCTGACTAAGGTCTGTCTAGTCAAGGCTATGGTTTTTCCAGTGGTCATGTATGGATGTGAGAGTTGGACTGTGAAGAAAGCTGAGCGCCGAAGAATTGATGCTTTTGAATTGTGGTGTTGGAGAAGACTCTTGAGAGTCCCTTGGACTGCAAGGAGATCCAACCAGTCCATTCTGAAGGAGATCAACCCTGGGATTTCTTTGGAAGGAATGATGCTGAAGCTGAAACTCCAGTACTTTGGCCACCTCATGCGAAGAGATGACTCATTGGAGAAGACTCTGATGCTGGGAGGGATTGGGGGCAGGAGGAGAAAGGGACAACAGAGGATGAGATGGCTGGATGGCATCACTGACTTGATGGATGTGAGTCTGGGTGAACTCTGGTAGTTGGTGATGGACAGGGAGGCCTGGCATGCTGCGATTCATGGGGTCGCAGAGTCGGACACGACTGAGTGACTGAACTGAACTGAATTGAACTGATAATGAGTGATGCTGAGCATCTTTTCATGTGTTTGTTAGCCATCCGTATGTCTTCTTTGCAGAAATGTGTATTTAGTTCTTTGCCCCATTTTTTGATTGGTTCGTTTATTTTTCTGGAACTGAGCTACAGGAGTTGCTTGTATATTTTTGAGATTAGTTGTTTGTCAGTTGCTTCATTTGCTATTATTTTCCCCCATTCTGAAGGCTGTCTTTTTACCTTGTTTATACTTTCCTTTGTTGTGCAGAAGCTTTTGATTTTAATTAGATCCCATTTGTTTATATTTGCTTTTTTTTTTAATTAATTTATTTATTTTTAATTTTTACTTTACAATTCTGTATTGGTTTTGGCATAGATTGACATGAATCCACCACAGGTGTACATGCGTTCCCAAACATGAACCCCCCTCCCACCCCCCTCCCCACAACATCTCTCTGGGTCATCCCCGCGCGTCAGCCCCAAGCATGTCATATCCTGCATCAGACATAGACGGGCATTTCGATTCTTACATGTTATTATACATGTTTCAATGCCATTCTCTCAAATCATCACACCCTCTCCCTCTCCCTCTGAGTCCAAAAGTCCGCTATACACATCTGTGTCTTTTTTGCTGTCCTGCATACAGGGTCATCATTGCCATCTTCCTAAATTCCATATATATGTGTTAGTATACTGTATTGGTGTTTTTCTTTCTGGCTCACTCCACTCTGTATAATTGGCTCCAGTTTCATCCATCTCATCAGAACTGATTCAAATGTATTCTTTTTAATGGCTGAGTAATACTCCATTGTGTATATGTACCACAGCTTTCTTATCCATTCATCTACTTTATTTACAGTATTCTGGGAGGTGGATCATAGAGGATCCTGCTGTGATTTATGTTGGAGAGTGTTTTGCCTATGTTCTCCTCTAGGAGTTTTATAGTTTCTGGTCTTACATTTAGATCTTTAATCCATTTTGAGTTTATTTTTGTGAATGGTGTTAGAAAGTGTTCTAGTTTCATTCTTTTACAAGTGGTTGACCAGTTTTCCCACACCACTTGTTAAAGAGATTGTCATTAATCCATTGTATATTCTTGCCTCCTTTGTTGAAGAAAAGGTGTCCATAGGTGTGTGGATTTATCTCTGGGCTTTCTATTTTGTTCCATTGATCTATATTTCTGTCTTTGTGCCAGTACCTTACTGTCTTGATGACTGTGGCTTTGTAGTAGAGCCTAAAGACAGGCAGGTTGATTCCTCCAGTTCCATACTTCTTTCTCAAGATTGCTTTGGCTATTCGAGGTTTTTTGTATTTCCATACAAATCTTGAAATTATTTGTTCTAGCTCTGTGAAAAATACCACTGGTAGCTTGATAGGGATTGCATTGAATCTGTAAATTGCTTTGGGTAGTATACTCATTTTCACTATATTGATTCTGCCGATCCATGAACATGGTCTATTTCTCCATCTATTAGTATTCTCTTTGATTTCTTTCACCAGTGTTTCATAGTTTTCTGTATATAGGTCTTTAGTTTCTTTAGGTAGATAAATTCCAAAGTATTTTATTCTTTTCGTTGCAATGGTGAATGGAATTGCTTCCTTAATTTCTTTTTCTGCTTTCTCATTATTAGTGTATAGGAATGCAAGGGATTTCTGTGTGTTGATTTCATATCCTGCAACTTTACTGTATTCATTGATTAGCTCTAGTAATTTTCTGGTGGAGTCTTTAGGGTTTTCTATGTAGAGGATCATGTCATCTGCAAACAGTGAGAGTTTTACTTCTTTTCCAATTTGGATTCCTTTTATTTCTTTTTCTGCTCTGATTGCTGTGACCAAAACTTCCAGAACTATGTGAATAGTAGCGGTGAAAGTGGGCACCTTTGTCTTGTTCCTGACTTTAGGGGAAATGCTTTCAATTTTTCACCATTAAGGATAATGTTTGCTGTGGGTTTGTCATATTTAGCTTTTCTTATGTTGAGGTATGTTCCTTCTATTCCTGCTTTCTGGAGAGTTTTTATCATAAATCAATGTTGAATTTTGTCAAAGGCTTTCTCTGCATCTATTGAGATAATCATATGGCTTTTATTTTTCAATTTGTTAATGTGGTGAATTACATTGACTGATTTGCAGATATTGAAGAATCCTTGCATCCCTGGGATAAAGCCCACTTGGTCATGATGTATGATTTTTTTAATGTGTTGCTGGATTCTGATTGCTAGAATTTTGTTAAGGATTTTTGCATCTATGTTCATCAGTGATATCGGCCTGTAGTTTTCTTTCCTTGTGGCATCTTTGTCAGCTTTTGGTATTAGGGTGATTGTGGCCTCATAGAATGAGTTTGGAAGTTCACCTTCCTCTGCAATTTTCTGGAAGAGTTGAGTAGGATAGGTGTTGTCTCTTCTCGAAATTTTTGGTAGAATTCAGCTGTGAAGCCGTCTGGACCTGGGCTTTTGTTTGCTGGAAGATTTCTGATTACAGTTTCAATTTCTGTGCTTGTGATGAGCCTGTTAAGATTTTCTATTTCTTCCTGGTTCAGTTTTGGAAAGTTGTACTTTTCTAAGAATTTGTCCATTTCTTCCGCATTGTCCATTTTATTGGGATAAAATTGCTGATAGTAGTCTCTTATGATCCTTTGTATTTCTGTGTTGTCTGTTGTGATCTCTCCATTTTCATTTCTAATTTTATTGATTTGAATTTTCTCCCTTTGTTTCTTGATGAGTCTGGCTAATGGTTTGTCAATTTTCTTTATCCTTTCAAAGGGCCAGCTTTTGGCTTTGTTGATTTTTGTTATGGTCTCTTTTGTTTTTTTGTTTGTTTGTTTGTTTGTTTTTTCATTTATTTCTGCCCTAATTTTTAAGATTTCTTTCCTTCTACTAACCCTGGGGTTCTCCATTTCTTTCTTTGCTAGTTGCTTTAGGTGTAGAGTTAGGTTATTTATTTGACCCTTTTGTTATTTCTTGAGGTATGCCTGTATTGCTATGAACTTTCCCCTTAGCACTGCTTTTACAATGTCCCTCAGGTTTTGGGTTGTTGTGCTTTCATTTTCATTTGTTTCTATGCATTTTTTGATTTCTTCTGTGATTTGTTGGTTATTCAGAAGCGTGTTGTTCAGCCTCCATATGTTGGAATTTTTAATAGTTTTTCTCCTGTAATTGAGATCTAATCTTACTGCATTATGGTCAAAAAAGATGCTTGGAATGATTTCAATTTTTTTGAATTTACCAAGGGTAGATTTATGGCCCAGGATGTGATCTATCCTGGAGAAGGTTCCATGAGCACTTGAGAAAAAGGTGAAATTCATTGTTTTGGGGTGAAATGTCCTATAGATATTGATTAGGTCTAACTGGTCTACTGTATCATTTAAAGTTTGTGTTTCTTTGTTAATTTTCTGTGTAGTTGATCTATCCATACGTGTGAGTGGGGTATTAAAGTCTCCCACTATTATTATGTTATTTTTAATTTCCCCTTTCATACTTGTTAGCATTTGTCTTACATATTGCGGCGCTCCTATGTTGGGTGCATCTATATTTTAGTTGTTATATCTTCTTCTTGGATTGATCCTTTGATCATTATGTAGTGGCCTTCTTTGTTTCTTTTCACAGCCTTTGTTCAAAGTCTATTTTATCTGATATGAGTATAGCTACTCCTGCTTTCTTTTGGTCTCTATTTGTGTGGAATATCTTTTTCCAGCCCTTCACTTTCAGTCTGCATGTGTCCCTTGTTTTGAGGTAGGTCTCTTGTAGACAACATATATAGGGGTCTTATTTTTGTATCCATTCAGCCAGTCTTTGTCTTTTGGTTGGGGCATTCAACCCATTTACGTTTAAGGTAATTATTGATAAGTATGATCCCATTGCCATTTACTTTATTGTTTTGGGTTCTGTTTTATATACCCTTTTTGTGTTTCCTGTCTAGAGAATATCCTTTAGCAATTGTTGGAGAGCTGGTTGGGTGGTGCTGAATTCTCTCAGCTTTTGATTTCTCCTTCATATTTGAATGAGATCCTTGCTGGGTACAGTAATCTGGGCTGTAGGTTATTATCTTTCATCCCTTTAAGTATGTCTTGCCATTCCCTCCTGGCCTGAAGAGTTTCTATTGAAAGATCAGCTGTTATCCTTATGGGAATCCCCTTGTGTGTTATTTATTGTTTTTCCCTTGCTGCTTTTAATATTTGTTCTTTGTGTTTGATCTTTGTTAATTTGATTAATATGTGTCTTGGGATGTTTCACCTTGGGTTTATCCTGTTTGGGACTCTCTGGGTTTCCTGGACTTGGGTGATTATTTCCCAATAATATTTTTAGGGAAGTTTTAAACTATTATCTCCTCAAGTATTTTCTAATGGTCTTTATTTTCAGTTCAGTTCAGTCGCTCAGTCATGTCAGACTCTTTGCAACCCCATGAATCGCAGCACGCCAGGCCTCCTTGTCCATCACCATCTCCCGGAGTTCACTCAGACTCACATCCATCGAGTCCGTGATGCCATCCAGGCATCTCATCCTCGGTCTTCCCCTTCTCCTCCTGCCCCCAATCCCTCCCAGCATCAGAGTCTTTTCCAATAAGTCAACTCTTCACATGAGGTGGCCAAAGTACTGGAGCTTCAGCTTCAGCATCATTCCTTCCAAAGAAATCCCAGGGTTGATCTCCTTCAGAATGGACTGGTTGGATCTCCTTGCAGTCCAAGGGACCCTCAAGAGTCTTCTCCAACACCACAGTTCAAAAGCATCAATTCTTCGGTGCTCAGCCTTCTTCACAGTCCAACTCTCAAATCCATACATGACCACAGGAAAAACCATAGCCTTGAATCAGTGGAGAAATAACCCCAGAAAGAATGAAAGGATGGAACCAAAGCAAAAACAATACCCAGCTGTGGATATGACTGGTGATAGAAGCAAGATACGATGCTATAAAGAGCAATATTGCATAGGAACCTGGAATGTCAGGTCCATGAATCAAGGCAAATTGGAAGTGCTCAAACAAGAGATGGCAAGGGTGAACGTTGACATTCTAGGAATCAGTGAACTAAAATGGACTGGAATGGGTGAATTTAACTCAGATGACCATTATATCTACTACTGTGGGCAGGAGTCACTCAGAAGAAATGGAGTAGCCATCATGGTCAACAAGAGTCCGAAATGCAATACTTGGATGCAGTCTCAAAAATGACAGAATGATCCCTGTTCGTCTCCAAGGCAAACTATTCAATATCACAGTTATCCAAGTCTATGCCCAACTAGTAATGCTGAAGAAACTGAAGTTGAATGGTTTTATGAAGACCTACAAGACCTTTTAGAACTAACACCCCAAAAAGATGTCCTTTTCATTATAGGGGACTGGAATGCAAAAGTAGGAAATCAAGAAACACTTGGAGTAACAGGCAAATTTGGCCTTGGAATGCAGAATGAAGCAGGGCAAAGACTAATAGAGTTTTGCCGAGAAAATGTGCTGGTCATAGCAAACACCCTCTTCCAACAACACAAGAGAAGACTCTACACATGGACATCACCAGATGGTCAACACCAAAATCAGATTGATTCTATTCTTTGCAGCCAAAGATGGAGAAGCTCTATACAGTCAGCAAAAACAAGGCCAGGAGCTGACTGTGACTCAGATCATGAACTCCTTATTGCCAAATTCAGACTCAAATTGAAGAAAGTAGGGAAAACCGCTAGACCATTCAGGTATGACCTAAATCAAATCCCTTATGATTATACAGTGGAAGTGAGAAACAGATTTCAGGGCCTAGATCTGATAGATAGAGTGCCTGATGAACTATGGCTGGAGGTTCGTGACATTGTACAGGAGACAGGGATCAAGACCATCCCCATGGAAAAGAAATGCAAAAAAAAGCCAAATGGCTGTCTGGGGAGGCCTTACAAATAGCTGTGAAAAGAAGAGAAGCGAAAAGCAAAGGAGAAAAGGAAAGATGTACCCATCTGAATGCAGAGTTCCAAAGAATAGCAAGAAGAGATAAGAAAGCCTTCTTCAGTGATCAATGCAAAGAAATAGAGGAAAATAACAGAATGGGAAAGACTGGATATCTCTTTAAGAAAATTAGAGATACCAAGGGAACATTTCATGCAAAGATGGGCTTGATAAAGGACAGAAATGGTCTTTCTTTTAGTCTTCTTCTTTTGGGACTTCTATAATTCAAATGTTGGAGCATTTAATGAAGTTTTCAACTATTATCTCAAGTATTTTCTCATGGTCTTTCTTTTTGTCTTCTTCTTCTGGGACTCCTATAATTCGAATGTTGGAGTTTTTCATATTGTCCTGGAGGTCTCTGAGATTGTCCTCATTTCTTTTAATTCATTTTTCTTTTTTCCTGTCTGATTCATTTATTTCTACCATTCTATCTTCTACTTTATTAATCCTATCTTCTGTCTCTACTTATTCTACTATTTGTTGCCTCCAGAGTGTTTTTGATCTCATTTATTGCATTATTCATTATATATTGACTCTTTTTATTTCTTCTAGGTCCTTGTTAAACCTTTCTTGCATCTTCTCAATCCTTGTCTCCAGGCTATTTATCTGTGATTCCATTTTTACTTCAAGATTTTGGATCATTTTTACTATCATTATTTGGAATTCTTTATCAGGTAGATTCCCTATCTCTTCCTCTTTTGTTTGGTTTGGTGGGCATTTATCCTGTTCCTTTACCTGCTGGGTATTCCTCTGTCTCTTCATCTTGTTTATATTGCTGAGTTTGAGGTCGCCTTTCTGTATTCTGGCAGTTTGTGGAGTTCTCTTTATTGTGGATTTTCCTCACTGTGGATGGGGTTGTATCAGTGGCTTGTCAAGGTTTCTTGGTTAGGGAGGCTTGTGTTGGTGTTCTGGTGGGTGGAGCTGGATTTCTTCTCTCTGGAGTGCAATGAAGTGTCCAGTAGTGAGTTATCAGATGTCAATGGTTTTGGAGTAACTTTGGGCAGCCTGTATATTGAAGCTCAGGGGTGTGTTCCTGTGTTGCTGGAGAATTTGCATGGTATGTCTTCCTCTGGAGCTTGTTGGCCCTTGGATGGTGCTTGGTTTCAGTGTAGGTATGGAGGCGTTTGATGAGCTCCTATTGATTAATGTTCCCTGGAGTCAGGAGTTCTCTGATGTTCTCAGGATTTGGACTTAAGCCTCCTGCTTCTGGTTTTCAGTCTTATTGTTACAGTAGTCTCAAGACTTCTCCTATACAGCACCACTGATAAAACATCTAGTTTAAAGATGAAAAGTTTCTCCCAGTGAGGGACACCCAGAGAGGTTCACAGAGTTACATGGAGAAGAGAAGAGGGAGGAGGGAGTTAGAGGTACCCAAATGAGATGAGGTGGAATCAAAAGAGGAGAGAGCAAGCTAGCCAGTAATCACTTCCTTATGTGCGCTCCACAGTCTGGACCACTCAGAGATGTTCACAGAGTTATACAGAGAAGAGAAGAGGGAGGAAGGAGACAAAGGTGGCCAAGAGAATAAAAGGGGGGAATGAAAAGGAGAGAGACAGATCCAGCCAGTAATCAGTTCCCTAAGTGTTCTCCACCATCTGGAACACACAGAGATTCATAGAGTTGGGTAGAGAAGAGAAGGGGGAGGGAGGAGACAGAGGCGACCTCGTGGAGAAAAAGGAGAGTCCAAAGGAGGAGAGAGCAGTCAAGCCAGTAATCTCACTCTCAAGTAAAAATGGGTACTGAAGATTGGGTTTTTGAAGGTACAAAATTGATAACGAATACCAAAAAGCAAAGATTAAAAATCTAGAGTAGAGGTTGGATTTTCAAAAATACAATATTAAAGAAAAGAAGAAGAAGGAAAAAAAAAAAAAACAAAGTCACAAGAATTATTAAAAATATATATATATGGAGTTTGCTTTAAAAATAGGGTCTTTTTTGAAAAGTAATAGTAGGTTATAAAAATGAAAATTAAAGGAGTAATAGAGGACTTAAAATTTTTTAAAAAGTTAAAAAAAAGAAAAAGAAAAAAAGAATGATCGTAAAAATAGTAAAGATATATCTAGGACTTTCTCAGGTGTTGTTGTGGGCAGTGTGGGGTCAGTTCATTTTCGGATAGTTCCTTGGTCCGGCTTATATTTCTCAAGATCTATAGGCCCCTTCCTATGTAGTCATACTAACGACAGGGTTTTAATCTATTGCACCTGTCACTTCCCTTCCCAAGGCCGTTCCCTCTGTTTTAGCTTCTTTTGCTGGTCTCTTCAGTGACTGATTTCCACCCTGACACAAGGGGGGCGGTGGTGGACACTTTTGTAGGCTCACTTGTTCAGTCGTGCTGTGGGGAGGGAGGGACACTGCAAACAAATAACACTGGCGTGTGCTCGCAGTGTCTCAGCAACACTGGGCCTGTCCCCGCTCATGGCACACACAGCTCAGGTTCTAGGTTGCTCTGCCGGGAAACGTCTGAGGCTGGCCCTAGGCTGCATGCACCTCCCAGGTCTAAGCCGCTCAGGTTCAGACACTCAGGTAGTCCTCAGAGGCGCAGACTCTATTGGGCCTGCGTTTTGTGCCCTTCCCAGGTCCGAGTAGCTCAGGTGTTTGGCGAGCACGGTCGCTGTGGCTTATCACCTCTCCCGTTCCTGCTGCTCAGTTTTCTGGGTGTACAACTGGCGCACCTTCTCAGGTGGATGATGACTGTCCAGAACCCCCCGAAGTCTTAGTTAGCAAAGAAGCCTGCTTGCAGTTTGGTAGATAATGTCTCTCTGGGGCTGCGATTGCCCCCTTCCGGCCCTTCGGCTCTGGCTGCCTGTCACCAGAGGGGGATGGTCTGCAGCCAGTTAATTCTGTTCCATCCTTTGTTCTGTGCGCGGTCCTGGCGGTGTCTTATGTTAGAGCTTTACGTGTGGTAGCTATCCCACCGTTTGATTTGCTAGCCCAAGTTAGTTCGCTCTGGTTACCCTCGGGGCATTCAGGCCTGATCCTTAAAAAGCAATGCAGCCGGCGCCTCCCTGCCCGCCCCGGCTTGCTAGTGGCTGATGCAGGTGTCTGCGCTGCTTCTCTGCTGGGGGAGTTACTGCTGGGCTCATAATCTGTGGGTTTTAATTAATTATTTATTGTTCTCCCTTGTTATGCTGCCCTCTGTGCTTCCAAGGCTTGCCACAGACTCGGCAGTGAGAGTGTTTCCTGGTGTTTGGAAACTTCTCTCTTTTTAAAACTCCCTTCCCAGGATGGAGCTCCCTCCATACCTCTTTTGTCTCTTTTTTTGTCTTTTATATTTTTTTCTACCTCTTTTCGAAGACAATAAGCTGCTTTTCTGGGTGCCTGATGTCCTCTGCCGGCATTCAGAAGTTGTTTTGTGGAATTTACTCAGCGTTTAAATGTTCTTTTGATGAATTTGTGGGGCAGAAAGTGGTCTCCCTGTTCTATTCCTCCGTCATCTTAGGACCGCCCCCTCTAACACCTTTTGAGGAATATGGCCCTTTTAATTCATCATAGAGTACATCATGAGAAACGCTGGGCTAGAGGAAGCACAAGCTGGAATCAAGATTGCTTGGAGAAATATCAATAACCTCAGATGCAGATGACACCACCCTTATGGTAGAAAGTGAAGAAGAACTAAAGAGCCTCTTGATGACAGTGAAAGAGAGTGAAAAAGTTGGCTTAAAGCTCAACATTCAGAAAACTAAGATCATGGCATCTGGTTCCATCACTGCATGGCAAATAGATAGGGAAACAGTGGAAACAGTGGCTGACTTTATTTTTCTGGGCTCCAAAATCACTGCAGATGGTGATTGCAGCCATGAAATTAAAAGACGTTTACTCCTTGGAAGGAAAGTTATGACCAACCTAGACAGCATATTGAAAAACAGACACTACTTTGTCAACAAAGGTCCATCTAGTCAAGGCTATGGATTTTCTAGTAGTCATGTATGGATGTGAGAGTTGGACATAAAGAAAGCTGAGTGCAGAAGAATTGATGCTTTTGAACTGTGGTGTTGAAGAAGACTCTTGAGAGTCCCTTGGACTTCAAGGAGATCCAACCAGTCCATTCTAAAGGAGATCAGTCCTGGGTGTTCATTGGGAGGACTGATGTTGAAGCTGAAACTCCAATACTTTGGCCACCTTGTGTGAAGAGCTGACTCATTTGAAAAGACCCTGATGCTAGGACAGATTGAGAGCAGGAGGAGAAGGGGACGACAGAGTATAAAATGGCTGGATGACATCACTGACCTGATTGACATGGGTTTGGGTGGATTCCGGGAGTTGGTGATGGACAGGGAGGCCTGGCATGCTGTGATTCATGGGGTCGCAAAGAGTTGGACAGGACTGAGCGACTGAACTGAACTGAATTGACCATTGATATTTAACGATAAGACCAGGGTTTGATGCTGTTCTTGTTCGATTCAGGACTCCTCATAGCTGAGATAGCTGAGAGAAGGAAACTTCTTGCCCATCTGTTTCTATTCATTCTCTCACTAAGGATGTAACTTGATAGACATGGCACCAGTTCAACTTTAGAAGAAGGAAACACTCAGGTCAGCTCTCTGGTAGAGTGTGAGAGAAAGATATGGAATCTAACAAAACCCCATACATAGTTGGTGTGTGACACAAACCGTCTCAGATCTATTAAAACCATTTCCAAGCATTTACAAACAGAAAGGATGAGGAAGAGCTGGCATTGAATGGACCCTCAGTTATGGATGAATCATTTATCGGTGAAGATGGGAGGGAATAAGTATTGTGAGGGGACATACAGCCAGCAGATAGTGTCATGTGGGTGGAAGTGTGTACCCAGCTGATGCCACTGGTGTTTTCAATGTACAGTTTTGCCAAGATTGGGAAGACAGTAGGCAAGGTGAGAGCAGAACACCTGGGCAGACAGGTTTCATATCGGGACCAGGATTCTAGAAAGGTCTTTAACCTCTGATATGAACCTCATCTGTAAGAGAAGGTCACTGTTGGTTACACTGAGATACTCAGTGTAGCATCCACCGAGAGCCCAGCACACAGTAGGGGCTCCCTAGCCAGTTGCAGAGGCAGCTGACTCTGCCCTGCTGTGGGGTCACTGAGACAGAGGCCCAGTCCAGCCTGAGGCATCCACTGCCCTTCTAGCTGGTCCATGATCGCTCCAGCTCATGCACCTGCAAGGCCTCCTGGGGATGAATTCCTAACTCTTGGACAGGACAGTAGTCCCCCAGATAGCAGGCAGTAATTCTCAGGGACCCTGTCTGCACTGCCCACTCCCATCTCCATAGAAGTTTGCTGCGCAAAGGCCTAAGTCTTAGCCTCATGTTCCCTAAACCTCACCTTGACCCTGACTCTTAGACGAAGTCTAATCCACGTGTGCTCTGACCGCTCCCTCCTCTCTACCTTTGCTCTCTCACAGCTCCCACACTCCCACCTCCCCCATCTTCTGACCCTAGCAAAGTCCATTCCACCTGAGAAGGTGAGGCTTGGCCAGCCCACGTGGTTGCTGACAGATCTGTGCTGACTGACCCCTTGTCAACGATCACTTTATTACCATCTAGGAGTGTCACCAGGTTAGACCCCAGCAGGTCCTTTGTCCCCTGTGGGTAATGATGTCTGAGAACTTGTTCCAGGTCAACAGCAGCCTGCTTTTAGGAGGAGACTCCAGCTCTGCCCAACCCTGAGGGCCTCTGAGTCTCTCTACTATACCTGACAGCACCTGGGCTCCTCAGGCTGTCTGAGTCAGCTGGGGTGTCGGTGGGAGATCTTCTCACAAGGACAAGTCCCTTTGGGCAGGCTGGGGACACAGAGGGATGTCAGGTAGCAGGTGCTGTGTAGTGTTGGACCCTTGCTGTGCAGCTCCTGGCTGTCTGTATTCATGTGGATGCTGACTGCTTAACAAACACTCCAGTATCAGTGCTTAACACATTAAACCATATTTTTGTTCACATAAACTCCAGCACCTCCCTCCATCCTCCCTAATGCCAGCCCTGCCTTTTGGAGGAACCCCTCCTCTGGGGAGGTGTTCAGCAGATCTCCAAGTGTTGGTCTCTGGGGACGTTGTACTTGAGCTTGTGGGCTTCAAAGAGATTTTCCAGCTCCTTCATGTAGCGCTGGTGAAGCCTGTCCACCTCCTCCTGGGAGGGATGCAGTGTCTTCTGCACCTCGATGGGTTTCCCCACTGCAAGACACAGAGGTGAGTGGTGATACAGAGTAGGAACCACTGAAGGCACAAGGATCTTGATGTTCCCACTAAAATGGTCATCTGAGCAGGTAAGCATTCTAACTCCCTCCCTTTCAATTCTATTTTGCCTTATAGATTCTAAGATGTTGGGTCAACTTCAAGATTCTGATATATCAACAATACAGCCAGCGGGCATTTGCATGCATTATCTCTTATGTTATCCTAACAATCCTATGGGTATATAACCTGGTATTATTCCTGTTTGACTTCTGAGAAAATGAGGCCCAGGGAGGTTAAATAACTTGTTCAAGGTCACATAGCCAGGAAAAATCAGTACCAGGGTGTAAGCCCTGGAGATGTGCGCTTAGCCTCAGGGAAAGTTGAATCTGGGATTCTCAGATGCCATGATTGGAAAAGCTTGTATCTATGGAAGAAGGTAGATCAGAAAGCAGCTGCCATGTCTTCTTTTGGGAATGGTCTGGTGGTAGCAGCACTATAAACATTCATGAATATGCACCACACCACGCAAAGAAAGTCTGATAGAGGGGGTTGCCTGTACTCAACAAAGAAATGACTGGGTGAGTAGAGATGAACAGCTCTATTAGTACTGCCATTGGAAACCAGTTGGAATTCAAGAAGAAAGCAAATAGTTGAAAGATGGTGCTAAGTCTATGGAATAAAGCCCATGCCCATTATTGACAAGGAAATCCCTCTGGCTCTCCTTCGGAGCCTGCTGATTGCTACTTTACACACAATTCTACCCACCTTTTCCAATTATTGTCATTAGACTCTGTGGTCAGAATTATACCCTCCTTCTCTTGCATAATAAAAAGTCAAATACCCTTATCAAAACTCAACTTTGTTACCAAGGGCAGGGTGATCTCTTGGAAGTGATTTACCTTCTGTGGGTCTGTGTTTGCAATCAATAAAATGGGGACGAGAGGCCCTCCTCACAAGTTGTTGGGAAAGCTGAGTCGCTGCATGTAAGGAGCCAGTGCGGCGCCTGACACAAGCAGGGGCACAGTGATCAGTAGAGGCTCCTGGCCGTTGTGCTCCTGTTACTCTTCTCATTCTAGACTGCCTTTCATAGGCTTACTTGCCGGTGTGTCTGTTTCACACACTGAAAAGTGTGCTCCACAAAGTCAAGGATGTACTGCTCTATGTCCAGGTCTCCTTGATACACAAGCCCAAGCCTCTTACTCTATAGCCCTTCCCCTCCCAGCCCGGGTCTAGGCTCACCCACAGTGGTGATGGGTCGGCGATAGGGCATAAGACCAAAGCTGTACTGGAAGATTCCACGGCCATAGAAGAGCGGGATGGAACCTCTAATGCTCTTCTGAAGTCGGTCCTGAAACCACCGCAACCAGGAACCAGGAGAGTTCTCAACCTGCTCATAGATGTCATTCTCCCCAAAGGAGAAGATCGGCACCAGATCTGCCCTAGAGGGAGACAGGAGAGAGGTGTGTGTGGAGGGGCAAGAAGGCATAAGCTGGTCACCTGGCTTCCTGGAGGGACCTAGTGAGCAGGAACTGGAACAGAGGACAGAGCCCTGGGACAAAAGTAGGAGGCCTCGGGTGTCTCCCAGACCTGCCAGGGCTTCTTTTATAACTTCAAGCAGGTCGTGACTCTTTTCAGGGTCAACGACTGGCACTTGGATTGTTACTGAGTCCATGCTCTCTTTGCTTGTCACAAGATAGGCCAGTGAATCTGAGACAAAGTGTTGGGACGAGGAAGGGACTTTATTTGGAGTAGCTGACCAAGAAGATGGTAGGCTAGTGCCTCCAAATAACCATGCTAAAGGGCCAGGTTGCCAAGTTCTTTATGGATCATAGATTGGGATATAGGTGAGAACACAAACTAAACAGACTATTTGATCCTTGCAAATGTACCAGAATGGCAAGCCTCAGGCAGGGGAATGTGTTAGTATATCCTTACAGTCCTTTCAGTTCAGTCGCTCAGTTGCGCTCAACTCTTTGCGACCCATTGACTGCAACACACCAGGCCTCCCTGTCCATCACCAGCTCCAGGAGTTTACACAAATTCATGTCCATTTAGTCGGTCATGCCATCCAACCATCTCATCCTCTGTCATCCCCTTCTCCTCCTGCCCTCAATCTTTCCCAGCATCAGGGTCTTTTCAAATGAGTCAGCTCTTCGCATCAGGTGGCCAAAGTATTGGAGTTTCAGCTTCAACATCAGTCCTTCCAATGCACACCCAGGACTGGTCTCCTTTAGGATGGACTGGTTGGATCTTTTTGCAGTCCAAGGGACTCTCAAGAGTCTTCTCCAACACCACAGTTCAAAAGCATCAATTTTCTGCACTCAGCTTTCTTTATAGTTCAACTTTCATATCGATACATGACTACTGGGAAAACAATAGCCTTGACTAGACATACCTTTGTTGGCAAAGTAATGTCTCTGCTTTTGAATATGCTATCTAGGTTGGTTATAACTTTCCTTCCAAGGAGTAAGCATCTTTTAATTTCATGGCTGCAATCACCAACTGCAGTGATTTTAGAGCCCGAAAAAATAAAGTCTGACACTGTTTCCCCATCTATTTCCCATGAAGTGATGGGACAGGATGGCATGATCTTAATTTTCTGAATTTGAGCTTTAAGCCAACTTTTTCACTCCTCTTTCACTTGCCTTAAGAGGCTTTTTAGTTCCTCTTCACTTTCTGCCATAAGGGTGGTGTCATCTGCATATATGAGATTATTGATATTTCTCCTGTCAATCTTGATTCCAGCTTGTGCTTCTTCCAGCCCAGCATTTCTCGTGATGTACTCTGCATAGAAGTTAGATAAGCAGGGTGACAATATACAGCCTTGACGTCTTCCTTTTTCTATTTGGAAGCAGTCTGTTCTTCCATGTCCAGTTCTAACTGTTGCTTCTGACCATACAGATTTCTCAAGAAGCAAGTCAGGTGGCCTGGTATTCTCATCACTTTAAGTATTTTCCACAGTTTATTGTGATCCACACAGTCAAAGGCTTTGGCATAGTCAATAAAGCAGAAATAGATGTTTTTCTGGAACTCTCTTGCTTTTTCAATGATCCAGTGGATGCTGGCAATTTGATCTGTGTTTTCTCTGCCTTTTCTAAAGCCAGCTTGAACATCTGGAAGTTCACAGTTTATGTACTGTTGAAGTCTGGCTTGGAGAATTCTGAGCATTACTTTACTAGTATGTGAGATTAGTGCAATTGTGCGGTAGTCTGAGCATTCTTTGGAATTGCCTTTCTTTGGGAGTGAGATGAAAACTGACCTTTTCCAGTCCTGTGGCCACTGCTGAGTTTTCCAAATTTGCTGGCATATTGAGTGCAGCACTTTCACAGCATCATCTTTTAGGATTTGAAACAGCTCAACTGGAATTCCATCACCTCTACTATCTTTGTTTGTAAGTGATGCTTTCTAAGGCCCACTTCACTTCACATTCCAGGATGTCTGGCTCTAGGTGAGTGATCATACCATCGTGATTATCTGGGTGGTGAAGATCTTTTTTGTACAGTTCTCTACAGGTGGGCAACTCAGGTTATTTTCCTTTGGTAGCCCATTGTGTGTGTCTACAGTAAGAAAAGCTGCAAGATGAGGGTTAAACTCACAGAAGCAGGTCCAGCACCAATTCAAAATTAAACCTTTCCGGTTACAGGATCATGAGAGACAAACCAGAATAGTGCTGAGAATCCTCCAAGATAAAAAAAGTCTGCAGACTTTCTGGGAAAATCTCTTCCAGCTATCTTTGTATTCTTCACTGATATTTAAAGATAGGAGAATAGCTCTTTACTATGCCCCAAACTCCATTCACTCAGATTCTCTAGGTCTCAGATGTAATGCAAGCTTTCAACAATGTGACATTTAAGACGTAATCTCTTTAGTTACAAAATCTTCCTTCTAGAATCTTCTCTGGGTATGTGCACCTGAGACAGTGCATCTATCACCAACATAAAATCTTCATTGTTAATGAATGGAGACACTGCCTGCCAAAATAGGATCTGCATTTGCCTCTGCAGTCTTCCCTCTAAACTACAATCCCTGCCAATCTCCAGTTGAACCCCGAGCCCTCTCCCCAATACCCGTGCATCAGGGCGAGCCTGATGAAGCCCTTGCGGTTCCGCAGCACCAGCTTGTAGGCTCCAGGCCTGGCAGTCAGTGACTCCTGGACACCCCCAACAACGATGGATAGCAGGTTGCCACCTCCTTTCCTGCTCAGAATGTGATCAGCACTCTCCTTGTCTGATGAGACCAGCCCTGGGGAGAAAGGAAAGCGGTCATGTACAGTGTGAAGGGGGCAAGCACGGTTCAGGAGTATGTGACTCCCCAGCTCCCCAGCTGGGAGTTCCCTGATGACAAGCACTGAGCAGTACCCCTTTACCCAATACTCCCACCAAGGTCATCACTGAGCACAGAGCTGTGGGAAATGCTTTTGGGTCTCATCTCCTTGTCTACTACACATTCACTTGGAAGAAGTATAGAACAATTGGGCGTCCTCGTTAAAAATCCCTCCTCTGTCTTCAGCCCCCATAGTCCTGGGATAGAAAGAGAGGAAACATTCACCTGAAAACATGATGCAATCCCTGTAGACCGGGGCCCAGAAACACCAGTGCATCATCATCAGATGTGAGCGGATGCCTGGGAAAACAGAGGAGAAGCCCGTGCCCTCCGTGCACAGGTTGATAAAAGCTCCGGTGGCGAGGACCCCATGAGGGTGGAAGCCAGCGAGGTAGTTCCGGGAGGGGTCCAGCTCGGCAGTCTTGACCAGCTGCAGGGACAGCAATCTGGTGAATCGGGGCTGCACCCACTCCTCCCCAAACCCCACTCCAATCTCCCTGCTAAGTTTCTGTGCTGACCTCTTCTATGTGTCCTCTGTGCCCAAGGGCTATCACACCCCATGTGAGTGTCCTGTGGTGAGAGATGGCCTGTCTGAGGATCCTTGTCCCTGGTGCAAGCATGAAGCAGAGAAGATGCTCAGGGAGACTATGGAATGAAAGGGAGAGAACAGACTCACGAATGGATGAGGCCAATACCCTCTGCCTGGGAGGAAGACCCCTGTCCAAGGCAGTGGTAGGAATCCTGGAAAGAAGACTGGAGACAGGCCATTGTCCCATGTGAAGGGAGACCTTGTCCCAGGCAGAGCCCTACCAGAATTAAGGAGCCAGCACAAGAGGGAATGACTCTCTCACCAAGTTTTGTGGAATCTGGAGTCATGTCTAGGGTAAAAAGCTGGACCCCTGAGACCCTGTGATTCAATGTAACAGATCCCAGGATGCGGAAGGTAGAGGTTGGGAGGTGGGCCGTGAAGTCTCTAGTGATGCCCGCAGATGTGGGTGGAGAAGGGTCAGGGAGGTGTCCTGTCAAGTCTTCAGCACTTCCTGACACCAGGTCACAGCCTGCCCACAGCACTGCACCCCTGCTCAGACCTTGGCCTGTGTAGACACTACTGTTCCTGGATAATGATATATTACACAGAAACCCTGCTCCTGAAATTATCTTAAGGATGAGAGGGAATCAATTGTCCTCTGGGAACACTGCCTGATTCTCCACCAGTACCTCTTTAGGAAGCCCATAAGATGCATTTAGAAAGCTCCAGTGCTCAGAAGTAGTCTCCTAAATTCTCTACAAACTCTACCATTAGGCTCTAGCTCATAGAGTCACAGCACAAAGGACTGTGAGTGGAGTACCCCAGCAGAATTGTTAGCACAGAGTGTTGCTTGCCTGCCTTCAAGTCACCAACCACTGTAGCGGCAACTGACAATGGGCCTTGAAAGGAATTCAGGATGGAAGAAAATAGGATACTGGTCACAGAGAGTGAGGATGCACATGCAGGAAATATTGCAGGGAGCCCAGATTTTGTTTCTCCCCATATGTAGAAAAACATGAAAATCATTAACTGGAGATGTCTGCGTTTTGACTGGCAGTCATCTTTTGATGTTTAGCTACATGGCTGGTTTGGTTTTTGTTTTTTCCAACAAAGCCCCATAAGTACTGACTTCTCCTGTCCCTTTTAGAACAGCTCCTCAGAGATTTCTGAGAGGCTGTCTCTGAATACAATCCTCGGTAAGGCATCAGAACAAAACACCTGACAACTCTAAGGTTTCCAGTAGACAGCAGAGCCTCCCTGAACCCCCTATCCATGGCCACCGAAGATCCCTGCAGGGCCTGCTCTGTTGAGGTGTGTGGATGACTTGGAAGTTGTCCTGGGAGGTGACAAGAGTCAGACTCTGTGAGCCACAGCACCTCCTGCAAGCCTCAGTCCAGGACTGAGGGACAGTCCAGGACAGGGAGGTGAAAGTGCATGTCATCTCTCCCTCTGCTGGCCGCACGGTGGTACTGCCCGCCGTCTGCAGCTGTTCTCGACACAGGCCTGCAGTGGCTACCATGCTGAACCCTGTGCTCATGAAATTTCTGCAAGGATGTTTCCCACATTGTCAGTAGTGTCTTATGCGAGAAATACTCTGGAGGAGATACCTGGTTACAGGAGGGACAGAGCAGACACAGATAAGACCGGCACAGAGACGCTCAGCAGAGTTTTCTGCCAGATGTGCAAAAGACAGCAGTTCCAGGGGTGATAGGAGAGCCAGATGCTGTCCTCAGAAGCCCCAGATCACCTGATGTTTCATGGAATCCACACAACCCAATGATGTATATGGCAACATTTCCACTTTACACATGAAGAAACTGAAGCTCAGAGAGCATGTGTAACTCACCTAAGGTCATACAACTGGCATGTTGCAGACCCAGATTACAACCTATGATGTCCACTCCCAGAGGTGACACAGTATACATTCTTCTCTCCTGTGTCCAGAGAGGGCCACCTGTCCCTGCCTGGCACCTCTCTGTGTCCACATTGCCTTCCTCTTCCTGTCCCCACTAGATAATTAACCATCAAAACTGCTTACATCCAAGGGTTTAGCCTGTCTGGGATTCAGGAATGGAGCAAATGTCAGTCCACTAAAGTTCAGGGGCCTGCATCCTTACAAACTGATTCTTGGGCCCAGGGTCCAGGGTACAAAATGGACATGAGGTACCATGAGCCAGAGATCAGAGACTAAGAGATAGGCAGAAGAGGAGGAACTGGACTGTTTAGTGGATCCCTGGAGAAACTGAGATTCAGAATGAGCAAAGCTCTGTCCAAGGACACATAACATATCAAACACACAGGGGCAGGATACACCCTGAGGGCTCTCTGCTCTGTTTCTATTCTCAGAGCCAATGCACACACTTTAAAAGCAGTCAGAGAACCTGCTCTGTATCCTCGCTCACACCTTCTTCCCTATCAGGGTATCAGTATCATCATCTGGTAAAGTGTCAGCCAGATGCTCTGAAAGCTTGTTTCCATTACAGATTCCTTCACACCAAACTTAGACTGTGGAGGGATTTACACCTGTCAGATACATAAGTGTGCGGTACTACATGGCCTACTGGGTTCCTCAAATCCTGTTCATTCATCAGTTGTCATAGTGGCCTCACCTCACTGAAGCTGGACAACCATAGTCAGACAAAAGCTGATTCTTCCCCTAGCCACATAGTGGTAGAAGCCTGTCTCCTGCTCCTGGCCCAGTATTCTGCTCACTGCACACAGGGTCACACTTCCACATGGACACGTGGGGACTATGGTCCTGACCACTCCCTAGTCAGCCCCTTACTCACCGAGACGGGGAAATAGTCCTTCGTGTACTTCCATATGGTCCAGTGCTTTATGAAAGCACTCTGCCTGCCCCCCTGCCGTGGGGTGTCTCGATCCAGGTACCACCAGATCGCATACAGGATACTGATCATCCAGAATCTTGTGAACAGGAGCCCAATGAAGACTATGCAGAAGATCAAGTCTGGGAAGGGAAGCAAGAAGCATTAGCGGTCAGAGGTATGAAGGAATGAGCTCTCCCTATATACCCAGCTCTAGCAGCACTGTCCATTCCAGCCCTCCTCCTAGGAGGAAGAGACCAGCTTCCCAAGGTTTTGAGGAGGACAGAATGCTGTAAACACCACCAGTGTCACATTGAGAGCCTGGATTTGAAACCAGTTGGCCTAATTTCAAGCTCGCATTGTCCCACTGCACCAGATCGTTTACTCACTTGAGTCTTCCCCCTCCACCTCCCTCTCTGTCTGTACACCAGATGCTCAAAAGAGGCCTAAAGGAGATGTGACTGGATGAACTCTTTCTGGTATCCATTCTTTAGAACCCCAGAGAAGAGGTATTCTTTCTCCCCAGCCCACTTCCTGTCTACCCCCAGCCCATCTTTCCATAGATAAATCCCACCACATTCCCCCTTTAGTTAAAGTCCCCCCATGACTTATTATAACTTTGACGTTCAGCTCAAGCAACTCAGCCCGAACTCAAGCTCCTCACTGGTGGCCCAAACCCTCTCTTGTTCCAGTCTCACTCATTACATGCACCTCATGTTCCAACTACAATAAGTTGCTCAGTTGATAAAAATCCCTGAGCTCTAGCTTTTGCTGAGCTCTTTCCTTTGCTGCCAGGCCCTGTCCTGCTGAAGGAAGGAGGGAGGAAGAGGGCAACTCAGGCCTGGTTTGTTCATCAGGACTGCAGCAGGGCTAGAGAAAGCCCCAGTGAGCAATTCCTCCCAGACTTATGATTCTGAGTCCCTTCACAGGCTAATCCTGGTTTTGACTCAGGGTCAGGTGGCCTTTGGGACTGTCTTTAATCTGATGCTAATTGAGCCTCACTGTTAGAGAATACTGTGCCCTCTCCATTCCATTCCCTCCACTGAACACCCTTTGCTCATACTCATAAAGAAGTCCATTCCACACCTGTAGTCTATTGGAAAGTAGGGTAAACCAGGACTATCATTCATGTCTGACTTCCTGGAGGAGGGGACTTTTGACCCAGTCTGAATAGTGCCTCTGTGGGCGCTAAGTTGCTTCAGTTGTGTCTGACTCTTTGCAACCCTGTGGACTGTAGCCCTCCAGGCTCCACCATCCATGGGATTCTCCAGGCAAGAAATTGGAGTTAGTTGCAATGCTCTCCTCTAGAGGATCTTCCAGACCCTGAGATCAAACCAGCATCTTCTGTGGCTCCTGCATTGCAGGCAGTTTCTTTACTGCTGAGGCACTGGGGAAGCCCAGTCTGAGTAGTAGCAAAATGCATAAATCAAAGTAGTTTGGGGCTCACAGAGGCTCGCTTTCTTCAGAGCACCTGCAACCTGTCAGGTGCTGGAGGTTAAGCCGTGAGCAATGGACACGAATTCCTGCCCTCCTGGTGCTGGCTTCAGGGTTGTCTTTGGAGCACTCTGTTTTGCCCTTTCAATTATAATGATGGTAAAATATGTTTACCATATACTAGTCATCAAAATGACTCTTTGGTAGTTTATTATTGTTTTTAAATTTTCATTATAGTTCATTTACATGTTGTATTAGTTTCTGTTGTATAGAAAAATAAACCTGTTAACTCATACACATATTGACTCTGTTTTTTTGTGTTGTTGTTTTTTTTTAATTTATTCCTTTCCTATACAGACTTTACAGAGCACTGAGGAGAGATCCCTATGCTTGTAGCAGATTCTATTGTTATCTATTATATATACAGTAGTGTTGTGAATCCAAATCTCCCAATTTATCCTTCCCCCCATTCCCTGGTAACCACAGGTTTCTTGCTACTTCTGTCTTGTAAATAACTACTCTGTACCTCTTTTTGATTCTGCATATAAGTGATATCATGTGAGATTTGTCTTTTTGGGGCTATCTTCACTTAGTTTGACAATCTCTAGGTCCATACATGTTACTGAAAATGACGTTCATATGTTCCTTTTTATGACTGAGTAATATTCCATTGCTTGTATTATGGCATCTTCTTTATGCTACTCAAATGGATATTTAGGTGGCTTCCACGTCCTAGCTATTGTAAATGTGCTGTTATGAACACCGGGGAGATTGCATCTTTTCAAATAATGGGCTAATGACAGAGGCCTTATGGAGAACAGTATAGAGATTTCTTATGAAACTATTAGAATACAATAGGACCCAGTAACCCCTCTCTTGGACATATACTTGAAATGATTTTTGAGAGTCAATTTGGTGTAATTAAATTAATTCACATTGTTGTGTAACTATATCAACCTTCATCTCAGAACTCTTCATCTTCCTAAACTGAACCTATGTACCCACGAAATTAGAACTTCCATCCAGGTCGAGAGAATGAAACCAACTTGTTAATAGCGGTTCATTGTAGGGTAGGATTTGGGGGAAATCCTTAACTTTTAAAACACACATTTTGTTTCGATGTGTTAAAATAGCATGTATCTGCTTTTTAGTGAGAAAAAAGAATTTAAAAATGTGGGCACTTCTACTTGATCAGAAAGAACTCCCCCATCCAAACATCTCCCTCACTCTTGCCTCTCCTTTAAGTATTGTCGGCAGGCAAAATCCTAACTTGGGTGCATTTTCAGCCCCTGAAGAAAGAAAACACCTTCTTTCCCCTCATAACGACAAGAAGGAAAGATGTAAAATCCCACTTTACTGAGACCTAGAGAGGGTATTCAGGTTGGCTAACCTCATACAGAAAACTAGCAGGATGAGTAGTAGTTTCAATTCTATTATGTCCATATCATGCTCCCAACATTCATTCATTCAACAAGCATTTATCAACATTAACTCTTCTAAGAGATGGAGACGCAGATGGGAACAAGACCAAACATCTGAAAGGAGCTTACCTTCCTGCATGAGTGTGTGAATTCTAGAGAAGAGGAAAGAAACAGAATAACAAGTAACCCACTGGAAAGTACTTGTTGCTGGAGCCTGAGTCCTGAGTAACAGGTCCCAGTTGACCTTTCTGGCCACATCTTTGCCCCTCCCCAAAGAACTGTGCTAGGCCAGCATGAACCATTTGCTCATATGCACATATGTGCAACATTTACTGGCCTCCTGGGAAAGCTTACTTTCCTGATGGTCTGTACATTCTGCCTTATAGATTCATCTCCTAATATCTTTGGAAAACAGCCCCTTTTCTCTACCCACTGCCAGCCTCCCTAGACCAGGGTAAGTAATCTTTTAAAGAGCCAAATTGTAAGCCTTTCAGACAGTGGGGCTCAAGAGGCAACATGGGGGATTTTGCATAGGCACATAATCATTTAAAATACAAGCATTTAAAATGTAAAAGCCATACTTCACTCATGGCCTGGCACTGTACAAACACAAAAACAATCAGGGGGCTAGTTTTCAATCGTGGGTCTATGAGGTGACATCTGATATAGACTGTGACCTTGTAATTGAGCAAGACCTATGCAAAAGGCAACCCACTCCAGTATTCTTGCCTGGAAAATCCCATGGTTGGAGGAGCCTGATAGGTTACAGCCAATGGGGTCACAAAGAGTCAGACACGACTAAACAAGTTCACATGCAGCCTTCCTGGGAAAGATCCCTCATGTCCTCTACCTGCCTCTTATTTGTAGAAAATCCTCAGCTTCCTAAGTCTTCACCAAATTCAAAAATAAAATTATAAAGAGAAATCATAAACATGAAAGAAAACAGTCCCAAACAAGAAAATAAATAACAGCTCAACCATTCCGCAAATTCAAAGAGTTTTGGTTTGTTCCCCAAAGCCATAGATAACATTGAGACTCATCATTGAGCAGTTTTGCAGATACTGAACTCCCAGCAGGTGGAAGAAATTGCTCACCAGCCCATAGACACAGACCAGGGGAAACCAGAAGGCTGATGATGGTGACTCCAAGTTACCTCACCACCAAGCAATCAGACGATTCTCTACGAGTTGGTCATGCACCCAGCATCTCTTCTCTAGGTGCTGTTCCCTGGTAATCAAAGAGTTTTCAGGCATTTTGAGCCTTAACTCTCTGGACTCCTTGCTTGTCCCCTGTAATAAAGCCTACACTTTTTTCATCACAACCCAGTGTCAGTATAGGAGCTTTACTGTGTTCCCACAAGCAGACCCAAATCTGACTTGCTAACATCTCCTCCCTGTCATCTGTCTCCCCCAACACCCCAACAAAGAAGATCCCTAAATTACAGCTTGTCTCCCACAGATTGGACCTTGTCACTCCTGTGCCTAAAGTCCTCTGGGGGATCCCCTTTGCCCTTGAGATAAGAGTCAAGGTACAAGCTACTGTTCCTGGCATCAGAGGGTCTGGATGCCTTTTCTCAGCTGCCCTTCTTCGAGTGCCAGGCCCAAGGTTACTTGACTCTCTGTCCTCCTCTGGACACTCCCAGGTCCCAGGCTGGGCTGAGGTGGGCACAGACAGTCAGACACACACTCCTGTTGGCAAAGCTCCCCCAAGGCCCTGTGAGCAAGATGTCCCTCATCCCAGGTGATCCCCAGGCACTGAGCTCAGCATCCGCCTTAGGACCTGTATCTTTCCCCATCCATGCACCATGTGCACCTGAAGCGGCAGGTGTCCATGGCCTCCCAAATCCATCTCAGCTTTCCTTACGCAGGGCCAAGTAAGAGAAGATCAACTGCAGGACCGCAAAGGTCTGCAGCCTGCGCTCCAGTGGCACAAACAAAGGTGCAAACTCCACCATGCTGATTCCTCTGCTTCCTCTGGAGGCTTCTCTGAACTCTGCTGTGGTCTGAGGCACCTGCTGGGTTTTGTTGCTGCCAGAGGTTGCTAAGCATTTGTGGGGGTGGAGGGAGATGTCCAGCCAACCGTAGAGTCCCATTGCACCTACCCTGGCAGGGAACAGTATCCTAGGTGAAATATTTAAAACCTCCTGACTTGGACTAAACTTACTACAGAGAAAGAAGTGCAGTGGACTCTTCAGGCAATACACTTTCTGTCAGATCACCTTTGCTCAAATCTTGCCCACTACTGGGCAATTGAAGCAGCAAGTATAGGGCAATCCTACACTCTTTGCACTTACACAACTATTTAGCTGCAGTAATTGTCTCCTTTCACCTGCCAGGTCCATGGTTCCCCTTTACAAATAAGAAGCATGAGCTCCCATATGAATATCTCCAGGCCCCACTATCTCCTCTCTGGCTGCCTTTTCCTCAGCTTGCCTGGACAGCAAAACTCACAGAAGAGCTGTCTGATTTCCATGCCTCTCCTCCATTCTGTCCTCCCTCTTCCAGACTTCAGAGGCCACTGTTCCATGGAACTGCCCTTGACAGGTTCACCACTGGCCTCCACGCTGCTGAATCCAGTGATCAATTCTCAGCTCTCATTTTGACCTCTCAGTAGCCTCAGACACAACTGTTTCTTCCCTCCTCCTTGAAACCACTTGGTCTGTGGACACCACAGAGGACACAGAAGGCAAGGTGAGAGCAGGACACCTGGGCAGACAGGTTTCATAATAGGAACAGGATTCTAGAAAGGTCTTCAACCTCTGTTGTGAAACGCATCTGTATGAGGAGGTCACTGTTAGTTACACTGAGGTCCTGCCCAGCATCCACCCAGAGCCAGCACACAGTAGGTGCTCACTAGCAAGCTGCCCAGGCAGCTGACTCTGCCCTACTGTGGGGTCACTGAGACAGAGGCTCAGTCCAGCCTGAGGCATCCACTGCCCTTCTACCTGGTCCATGACTCGCTTCAGCTCAAGCACCTGCGAGGCTTCCTCCCTACCTGGGGATGAATTCCTAACCCTTGGACTGGACAGTAACTCCCCCAGACACAAGGCAGTAATTCTCAGGGACCCTGTCTGCACTGCCCAACCCCATCTCCATAGACATTTGCTGCACAAAGGCCTAAACCTTAGCCTCCTATTCCTTAAACCTCGCTTTGACCCTGCCTCTCACCACGAAATCTCACCCACGTGTGCTCTGACCGCTCCCTCCTCTCTACCTTTGCTCTCTCACAGCTCCCACACTCCCACCTCCCCCATCTTCTGACCCTAGCAAAGTCCATTGCACCTGAGAGGGTGAGGCTTGGCCAGTCTGTGTGGTTGCTGACAGATCTGTGCTGACTGACCCCTTGTCAACTATCACTTCATTACCATCCAAGAGTGTCACTAGGTTCGACCTCAGCAGGTCCTTTGTCCCCTGTGGGTAATGATGTCTGAGAGCTTGTTCCAGGTCAACAGCTGCCTGATTTCAGGAAGAGACTCCAGCTCTGTCCAACCCTGAGGATCTCTGAGCCTCTCTTCCATCCCTGACAGCTCCTGTGCTCCTTGGACTGTCTGAGTCAGCCTGTGTGTTGGTGGGAAGTCTTCCTATGAGGGAAAGTCCCTTAGGACAGATTGGGGACACAGAAGGATGTCAGGTAGCAGATGCTGTGTAGTATTGGACGCAGTAGGAGGATATGACACCTGGAGGTGATGTCACTGGAGTTGCTGTGTAACTCCTGGCTCTGTGTATCCAGGGGGATGCCTACTCTTAACAAACAACCTAGTGTCAATGTTTAACACATTAAAGCACATCTTTGTTCATATAAAGTCCAGTGCAGATATAACTATTCGGGTTCCACACTGGGGAGCACTCCTCCAAGTTCAGGCTCTCTGCTCCCTCCTTGTGCGGCTCAAGGTTGTGGTGAATGAGGGGATCTCCTTCCCTCAGCCCTGCCAGTCTCTCCCCATCCCCCAACCCCCATCCAGGTGCCCTAAGTCTGATCGTCACCTTGTACCGTGTTCCATCCAGGCCTGGGATCACAACCATGATTCCTACTCTGACCTATGCTCACAACTTTGTTCCACAGGGGGCCCTGCTGTGTGGACATCTAAGCCTTATCCTCCAGGCAGACTGCCTCCAGCAGCACCCACAGCATTGGAGTTGCCTAGTCTAGTCTCTGAGGGCTCATGGGCTATCACTGTGATAATGCCACCAAGATGCCTCCAGTGACATCACCTCCAGGTGTCACATCCTCCTACTGAGTGTGAATTGGACTTGGGGATTTGAATCCAACTGAGCAAATAAGGTAGAATTGTTGCCAAGTGACTCAGAAGTTAGGTAGTAGAAGGTGTGTGATGCTGTCTAGCTCTCTTTCTCTCACCCTCTGTCTCTCCTTCCTGACAGGCTTGCTCTGGAGAAGTCTGGTGAGTGGCAACTACCAGGTAATTGACAAGCCCACAAGCAGGGCTCTGAAGCCTTCTGCCAGAAGCTTTGTGAGTGAGCTTGAGAATGGGTCCTCCAGCCCAAATCTAGGCTCTTGTCCCCTCACACTAGAACAGGTTGGCTGCCTCCTCATGAATGAACTGAGCAGGAAGCCTCAGTTGCTCCCAGTGCCCATTCATCTATTAGTGTTCATGGCCTTTCACCCCAAGCAAGCCCACAACAGGAGTAACTGACTGTGATCAGGAGTGTGAGTTGGGAGGGCAGCGGATTGGGATTGAGGGGGAGTGTGGAGCTGACGTGACAAACGAGGTGACATTCAGTGACCAACTTGAGGTGATAAGGTACCCAAGGAAAGAGGTCAGCAAGTCTGAGAACACAGTAGGTGAGAGAGCAAGAGCTCATAGAACCACCCAGCCACCAACAACAGTGAAGACATGGTAATTCCTTGCAGCATTCAGACACTGAGGTCTGCAGTGGTTTATTACCCAAGAATGGACAATTGCAGTGGGCAGGAATTTATCTCCTTGGAAAATCTTGCCTTGCCTTCAAGGTCATGCCCACCTGCCACTTCTTCAGTCTTCTCTGTTGGAAACCATCACTCCTCCTCTCAAACCTATTGCTCTTGATTCCCACTTCTCTTGGGAACATATAGCTCCCACCTGGTCAGGTCAGAACAGGCCATCATCAGATGCTGGGTACATGACCTGACTTCTAATTACACCTGCTTCCCAACATCCCTTGTGGCTCAGATGGTAAAGAGTCCACCTTCAATGAGGAGTTCCGAGCTCAGTGCCTAGGTTGGTAAGATCCCTTAGGGAAGGAACAGCTACTCACTCAAGTATTCTGGCCTGGAGAAGTTCATGGATAGAGGACTCTGACAGGCTGCCGTCCATGAGGTCGCAAGGAGTTGGACAGGACTTAGTGACTTCACTTTCCCACCATTCCTCACAGGATGTAGAATGGTTAATTATTTTATTAAATCTATTCCACTCCTAAGATTCAAGGTGCACAATGTAATGCTTGTTTCTCTGATAACAAAAGTGAGGTTTGGAGGGGATGTGACTTGCACATGGTCACTGATAAAGATTAGGTCAGGCTTGGATGCATATTTACATTCTTGAGATGGGCCACATACATAGTTATTGGTGTTATTAGCTTCTGTTGGAAGAAAAGCTATTTTCCCACATAGGTGTTAGGGCTCACAGTACTGGCCCTATGCTCCCATCTTGTCCCCTTTCTTATTATCTGTGTCGATGACCAGTGGCCCAGAGTATCTTTCATCAGAGGCATGTCTTCATCGTCCCTGACTGCAGACACAGAACCATTCACTCCTCATGTTCCTTCTTTCCCTGGTCTGCCCTGTATCTGCACATAGCCTCCCCCTTGTCTCCCATAGAACAGGGCAGAGATGGTAAATTGGAGCTAACTGGTCAGGGAGAATGAGGCCATTCTGTGGATCATCAGATCCACTATGTGGGAAGGGGAATCATGGCAGCAAGGCTGCAGAGCCAGGCTGGGATTAAATGAGAGACTTTAATCAGTGTTCCCAGTTGGGGAGTTGGGTGGAAGAAAAGAAGAAGGCTGGAACAGAATCCTTTCATTGATAGACTGACATTTATGGAGATCCCTTTTGAGTCAAGCTTGAGGCTGAAATTACAAAGCATGTAGGGACTATCTCATGGAGCTCTCAACTCATGTGACATCAGAGCTGAGGTCAGAGGTCACCTTAGTCACTCAGGAAACAGAGACTCAGAAGAATGGTGAGGAGGTCTGCCCATGGTCATTTAGCCAGTAACAGAGCTGAAGTCTCCTTCCCCACCTCGTGGGCCCCTCTGGCTGCCAGCCCGGGGCTCAGACAGTCAGAAACTCAAAGGTGCCTGGATGAAACAGGACGTTGTAGCCTGGCCTTCCTCTTCAGCTCTGGGAGGGAGGAGCTGGGACAGAAAGGATGCAGGATGTAGGACCTTCTAGGAGAAAGCCCTGCACTTGTTGTCTGTCAACGCTATCACTCAAGGGGGAGAGGAAGAGAAACCTGCTCGTTGTCCTGCTCATTGAGTGACAGGATCACAAAGGAAAGACAAACAGACATCATTCTCTCCTAGCATCTCTCCCATTTCTCAGGTGGGCAGACATGAAGAGGACTCATTACAGAGGAGTCACCACAGGAGAGCAAATCACTGATGCCAGAGTCTGGTCTCCTCTCCCAGGAGCCAGCGGTGACCCAAGGCCTGGTATGGCGTGGAGCTTCAGAGGTCAGTGAAGGCTCTGGAGATGTGTTCAACAGATGCCTCCAGGAAGCCTTCTGGGATCACAGCACCTCCCTCCATCCTTCCTAATTGTAGCCCTGCCTTGTGGAGGAGCCCCTCCTCTGGGGAGGTGTTCAGCAGATCTCCAAGTGTTGGTCTCTGGGGACGTTGTACTTGAGCTTATGGGCTTCGAAGAGATTTTCCAGCTCCTTCATGTAGCACTGGTGAAGCCTGTCCACCTCCTCCTGGGAGGGATGTGGTGTCTTCTGCACCTCAATGGGCTTCCCCACTGCAAGACACAGAGGTGAGTGGTGGTCAAGAGTAGGAACCACTGAAGGCGCAAGGACCTTGGTGTTCCTACTAGAATGGTCATCTGAGCAGGTAAGGACTCTAACTCCCTCCCTTTCAATTCTATTTTGCATTACAGATTCTAAGATGTTAGGTCAATTTCAAGATTCTGATATATCAACAATACAGTCAGCAGGCATTTGCATGCATTATCTCTTCTGTTATGCTAACAATCCTATAGGGAAATCACCTGATATTATTCCTGTTTGACTCTTGAGGAAATGGGCCCATGGCAGTTAAATAGCTTGTTCAAGGTCACATAGCCAGGAAAAATCAGTACCAGAGTATAAGCACTGGGGATGTGCACTTAGCCTCTGGGAAAGCTGGATCTGGGATTCTCAGATGCCATGATTAGAAGAGCTTATGTCTATGGGAGGAGGTGGATCAGATAGCAGCTGCCATGTCTTCTCTTGGAAATGGTCTGGAGGGAGCAGTTCTATAAACATTCCTAAGTATAACACCACACAGTGCAACAAAATTTTGATAGAGGAGGTTGTCTGAACTCAATTACGAAATGACTGGGTGAGTAGAGATGAACAGCTCTATTAGCACTACCATTGGAACATAGTTGGAATTCAGTAAGAAACCAAATAGCTGAAAGATGGTGCTAAGTCTATGGACTAAAGCCCATGCCCATTATTTACAAGGAAATCCCTCTGGCTCTCCTTCAGAGCCTGCTGATTGCTCCTTTACACACAGATCTAACAGACCTGCCATGGTCTTGTATCGACCTTCTCCAATTACTGTCATTAGACCCTGTGGTCAGAATTAAACCCTCTTTGTCTTGCATAATAAAAAGTCAAATACCCTTATCAAACTTCAACTTTGTTACCAATGGCAGGGTGATCTCTTGGAAGTGATTTACCTTCTGTGCGTCTATGTTTGCAATCAATAAAATGGGGATGAGAGGCCCTCCAGTTGAGCTATTTCAAATTCTGAAAGAGGATGCTGCGAAAGTGCTGCACTCAATATGCCAGCAAATTTGGAAAACTCAGCAGTGGCCACAGGACTGGAAAAGGTCAGTTTTCATTCCAAACCCAAAGAAAGGCAATGTCAAAGAATGCTCAAACTACTGTACAATTGCACACATTTCACACACTAGTAAAGTGGTGCTTGAAATTCTCCAAGCCAGGCTTCAGCAATATGTGAACCATGAACTTCCAGATGTTTTAGATGTTTCAGAAAAGGCAGAGGAACCAGAGATCAAATTGCCAACCGCTGCTGGATCATGGAAAAAGCAAGAGAGGTCCAGAAAAACATGTATTACTGCTTTATTGACTATGCCAAAGCCTTTGACTGTGTGGATCACAATAAATTGTGGAAAATTCTGAAAGAGATGGAATACCACACTCCCTGACATGCCTCTTGAGAAACCTGTATGCAGGTCAGAACTGGACATGGAACAACAGACTGGTTCGAAATAGGAAAAGAAGTACGTCAAAGCTGTATATTGTCACCCTGCTTATTTAACTTTATGCAGAGTACATTATGAGAACCCCTGGGCTGGAAGAAGCACAAGCTGGAATCAAGATTGCTGGGAGAAATATCAATAACCTGAGATATGCAAATGACATCACCCTTATGGCAGAAAGTGAAGAACTAAAGGGCCTCTGGTTGAAAGTGAAAGAGGAGAGTGAAAAAATTGGCTTCAGTTCAGTTCAGTTCAGTTGCTCAGTCGTGTCTGACTCTTTGTGACCCGATGAATCGCAGCATGCCATGCCTCCCTGTCCATCACCAACTCCTGAGGTTCACCCAGACTCACGTCCATCGAGTCAGTGATGCCATCCAGCCATTTCATCCTCTGTCATCCCCTTCTCCTCCTGCACCCAATCCCTCCCAGCATCAGAGTCTCTTCCAATAAGTCAACTCTTCACAAGAGGTCATCAAGTGCTGGAGTTTCAGCTTTAGCATCATTCCTTCCAAAGAAATCCCAGGGTTGATCTCCTTCAGAATGGACTGGTTGGCTCTCCTTGCAGTCCAAGGGACTCTCAAGAGTCTTCTCCAACACCACAGTTCAAAAGCATCAATTCTTTGGGACTCTGCCTTCTTCACAGTCCAACTCTCACATCCATATATGACTACTGGAAAAATCATAGCCTAGACTAGATGGACCTTTGTTGGCAAAGTAAAGTCTCTGCTTTTGAATATGCTATCTAGGTTGGTCATAACTTTCCTTCCAAGAAGTAAGCGTGTTTTAATTTCATGGCTGCAGTCACCATCTGCAGTGATTTTGGAGCACAAAAAAATAAAGTCTGACACTCTTTCCACTGTTTCCCCATCTATTTCCCATGAAGTGATGGGACCAGATGCCATGATCTTCGTTTTCTGAATGTTGAGCTTTAAGCCAACTTTTTCGCTCTCCTCTTTCACTTTCATCAAGAGGCTTTTTAGCTCCTCTTCACTTTCTGCCATAAGGGTGGTGTCATCTGCATATCTGAGGTTTTTTATATTTCTCCCGGCAATCTTGATTCCAGCTTGTATTTTTTCCAGCCCAGTGTTTCTCATGATGTACTCTGCATATAAGTTAAATAAGCAAGGTGACCATATACAGCCTTGACATACTCCTTTTCCTATTTGGAACCAGTCTGTTGTTCCATGTCCAGTTCTAACTGTTGCTTTCTGACCTGCATATAGGTTTCTCAAGAGGCAGGTCAGGGAGTGTGGTATTCCCATCTCTTTCAGAATTTTCCACAGTTGATTGTGATCCACACAGTCAAAGGCTTTGGCATAGTCAATAAAGCAGAAATAGATGTTTTTCTGGAACTCTCTTGCTTTTTCGATGATCCAGATGTTGGCAATTTGATCTCTGGTTCCTCTGCCTTTTTGAAAACCAGCTTGAACATCTGGAAGTTCACGGTTCATGTATTGCTGAAGCCTGGCTTGGAGAATTTTGAGCATTACTTTACTAGCGAGTGAGATGAGTACAACTGGGTGGTAGTTTGAGCATTCTTTGGCATTGCCTTTCTTTAGGATTGGAATGAAAACTGACCTTTTCCAGTCCTGTGGCCACTGCTGAGTTTTCCACATTTGCTGGCATTTGAGTGCAGCACTTTCACAGCATCATCTTTCAGGATTTGAAACAGCTCAACTGGAATTCCATCACCTCCACTAGCTTTGTTCATAGTGATGCTTTCTAAGGCCCACTTGACTTCACTTTCCAAGATGTCTGGCTCTAGGTGAGTGATCACACCATCGTGATTATCTTGGTCTTGAAGATCTTTTTTGTATAGTTCTTCTGTGTATTCTTGCCACCTCTTCTTAATATCTTCTGCTTCTGTTAGGTCCATACCATTTCTGTCCTTTATTTGCATGAAATATTCTCTTGGTATCTCTAATTTTCTTGAAGAGATCTCTAGTCTTTCCCATTTTGTTGTTTTCCTCTGTTTCTTTGCATTGATCGCTGAGGAAGGCTTTCTTCTTGCTATTCTTTGGAACTCTGCATTCAGATACTTATATCTTTCCTTTTCTTCTTTGCTTTTCATTTCTCTTTCACAGCTATTTGTAAGGCCTCCTCAGACAGCCACTTGGCTCTTTTGCATTTCTTTTCCATGGGGATGGTCTTGAACCCTGTCTCCTGTACAATGTCACGAACCTCCAGCCATAGTTCATCAGGCACTCTATCTATCAGATCTAGGCCCTGAAATCTATTTCTTACTTCCACTGTATAATCATAAGGGATTTGACTTAGGTCATACCTGAATGGTCTAGTGGTTTTCCCTACTTTCTTCAATTTAAGTCTGAATTTGGCAATAAGGAGTTCATGATCTGAGCCACAGTCAGCTCCTGGTCTTGTTTTTGTTGATTGTATAGAGCTTCTCCATCTTTGGCTGCAAAGAATACAGTCAATCTGATTGGTGACTATCTGGTGATTTCCATGTGTAGAGCTGTTTCTTGTGTTGTTGGAAGAGGGGTGGCAGCCGGGAGGAGCTACCCCATGCCCAAGGCCAGGGGGGTGGCCGGGAGGAGCAACCCCACATCCAAGGAGCAGTGGTTGCATGGATGCAGGAGTGCTGAGAGGAGCTATTCCACTTTCAAGGTCAGGAGGGGCGGCATTTAGCAGATACCCCTTGTCCAAGGTAAGGCACAGCGGTTGTGCTTTGCTGGAGCAGCCGTGAAGAGATATCCCACGTCCAAGGTAAGAGAAACCCAAGTAAGACAGTAGGTGTTGCCAGAGGGCATCGGGGGCAGACACACAGACACACTGAAACCATAATCACAGAAAACTAGTCAATCTAATCACACTAGGACCACAGCCTTGTCTAGCTCAGTGAAACTAAGCCATGCCCTGTGGGGCCACCAGAGACAGGCAGGTCATGGTGGAGAGGTCTGACAGAATGTGATCCACTGGAGAAGGGAATGGCAAACCACTTCAGTATTCTTGCCTTGAGAACCCCATGAACATTATGAAAAGGCAAAATGATAGGATACTGAAAAAGGAACTACCCAAGTCAGTAGGTGCCCAATATGCTACTGGAGATCAGTGGAGAAATAACTCCAGAAAGAATGAAGGGATGGAGCCAAAGCAAAAACAATAGCCAGTTGTGGATGTGACTGGTTATAGAAGCAAGGTCCAATGCTGTAAAGAGCAATATTGCATAGGAACCTGTAATATCAGGTCCATGAATCAAGACAAATTGGAAGTGGTCAAACAGGAGATGGCAAGAGTGAACGTTGACATTCTAGGAATCAGCAAACTAAAATGGACTGGAATGCGTGAATTTAACTCAGATGACCGTTATATCTACTACTGAGGGCAGGAATCCCTTAGAAGAAATGAAGTAGCCATCATGGTCAACAAAAGAGTCTGAAATGCAGTATTTGGATGCAATCTCAAAAATGACAGAATGATCTCTGTTTGTTTTCAAGGCAAACCATTTAAGATCACAGTAATCCAAGTCTATGCCCCAACCAATAACGCTGAAGAAGCTGAAGTTGAACGTTTCTATGAAGACCTACGAGACTTTTTAAAACTAACACCCCCCAAAATGTCCTTTTCATTATAGGGGACTGGAATGCAAAAGTAGGAAGTCAAGAAACACCTGGAGTAACAGGCAAATTTGGCCTTGGAATATGGAATGAAGCAGGGCAAAGGCTAATAGAGTTTTGCCAAGAAAATGCACTGGTCATAGCATAGTTGGCTTATAGCTCAACATTCAGAAAACTAAGATCATGGCATCCGGTCCCATCACTTCATGGCAAATAAATGCGGAAACAGTGGAAATGTTAGGGGAAACACACTGATCGAAACCGCCCACCCTGACCAGGCACCATAGTAACTATTTGCATGAGTTGTTTTGTGACAGGAGGTCCTGGTAAGGAACAGGGAACTAATAAGCCTCCATCAACCAGAAGAGTTCAGGAGAGGTCAAAAGGAGACACCACCTGTCCTGCCACCTCCCAGAATCCTTCTCTCTGGCATCCATCTTGGCTGAACAAGTCATGCACCACCAGGAAGGACTCTGAGTCAGAATGATTGGCTAAGGGCAACCTGGAAACTAATCCCATCACCATAAAACCCGAGACTGCAAGCCTTGTGACAAAGCTGTTCTCCTCAGTTCCCTTACCCTACTGCTCTCCACCCGGGTGCCCTTTCCCAATAAAATCTCTTGCTTTGTCAGCAGATGTGTCTCCTCAGACAATTCATTCCCGAGTGTTAGACAAGAGCCCAATTTCAGGCCCTGGAAGGGGTCCCCCTTCCTGCAACAAACGGCGACTCTGGCAGGGACTCTTCTTTGCTGAGACTGACATCCTGACCATTCAGGGTACTCAGGGGCCAGCTTGCCTACCAATGGACCAGACACAGCAACCGCAACTGGGACATTTTTGTCCCTAGTCTCCTCCTGATGCAGAACAACTGGGCAGAGTGCCCCGACCGGTAAGGAACAAGAGACTTTATTGACCTCTCTTCCCTTCTCTCTCTCTTTCCTCTCCTTAACCTTCCTATCCTTCCCCGTTTTTCTAGTCCACCAGTCCTGGATGCAGGAATCTGGTCGAAGGGCCTCAGCCTGAGCTGAGGATTGGAGACTGATCATCTCCTCTTGGCAGAGAACTCGAATTCTGGTTCTGGTCTGGTCTGATTTCTGGTAGGGCTGAGTTCCAGTCCTCCCTTCTCTGGAGGCCCAGGGAAAAGTCCCATAATGCCTGGGTATCTGCAGGTGGCAGGAGACGTCTGTAAGGCCACCCCTTTTGCCCCCCTCTCCCGCCTCCTTCCCCTTCTTCTTTCAACCTGGCTTCCTTTCCTCCCTTTGAAATCTTTGAAGACCTGAGATATTTCCCTTTACTCTGTTAGTACTTGGATCTGAAGTTACATGTCTCTATAGGAGGTTTTCTGAGGGACTGTATTCTTGTATTTAAGGGAGTGTCTGATGAGGACTGCCAGGTTTATATGTGTGTATTTTAACTCTGTGTTCTGTGTTGTGATTTTTGATGACCATTTTGCTTTATCTGGCCACCATTTGGTTTAGACCTGTCACCATTTTGTTAGAATTTGATTTTCTTTCCCTGTTCCTTGAGACCAGGGCTCTCAAGAACACTTATCTAGACCATCTCTAACTCCTGAGACTGAGGGAAAGGGGGAAAAAGACTTTAAATTTTTTATTATTTCAACTGTTTTTTTATAAACTAGTAAATTTTATATTGTAATATCTAATTAATGACTAAACTTAGAAAATGAAGCTAGATCTTACATTGTGTCTGTCTAAATATGTCTTGGTACGTCTTTGTCTCTGTGTAACATTTTTGAGGTTAATTTGTAAATAAGTTCTATTTAACTGGCTTAAAGAAAGGTAAGGGCTTATAAATCAAATAATTCTAAGTCAAACAATAAATTCCAGGTTCATGTGAACTGGGAAATATTCAGTATTAAATACCTGATATTAATGTCTGTTTGTTGACCTATCTAATATAGACATGTCTTGGAATAATTAATATTAAGTAGAATATTTTCATTGTACCTAAGTTTAATATAAGTTAAGTATTATATCTGTTACAAGTTTGTCAACAAGGAAATTACCTCGAGTGAAGAAACTTCTAAAAAATGTAAATGAGATATGAGCTTTTATATAAATTCTGTTAAGAATAATTATTCTTTAGGAATATCTGTCTAAAATAGTCTCTCCAGACTGGCATAACTTGAATTTCTAAGGGTTGTTCTAAGTGTGCTAAGTGTTGGAAGTCTATTGAATAGTTAGGTCATTTCCAAATAAAATAAGATTTTGAAACATTTACTACTAAACACTAATTTCCTTTTACAGAGAAACTAAAGAGATTTGGGACTATAAATGAATAATGTTTGGTGCCATCCTAAAATGTTCTAAGAAAGCAAGGGTTTTAGGAATTATCACTGGTATTTATGCTCAATCTATAAAATGCTAATATAAAAGTTACTTCTTGGTTGCTAAAGGACAGTAGGAAGTGTGTTTTCAGTTTTAAAAAAGGTATAAAAAATACTAAAAGGAGTTATACATGATCAGAATTTTCTAAAATTGGATTACAATTAGTTAGATAAAAGGCTTTTGTTAAGAATGACAACCATAAGAAAACTGGTTAGACTCAACTAGGTCCAAGATGGAGGAGCTGACTTTCACTAGACCTTGAGCCTTGGTATTTACGCCCATTGTGACATATCAACAAGCTAAATGACACATCCATCAACACTGACTAAATCTGACCAAATGTTCTAAATGCTTTTAATTGATCTTTTTGATAAAACTTCCTAAGTCGAATTCTTTTGAAGTTCCATTGACCTCTAGCTAACTTTCGGGTGCTTCAGAGGGCCCCTGAGTCATCCCAAAGAGAGAGATTAAACTGTATTTCTTTGGTTGGTTGCTGCTGCTGCTGCTGCTAAGTCACTTCAGTCGTGTCCGACTCTGTGTGACCCCATAGACAGCAGTCCACCAGGCTTGCCCGTCCCTGGGATTCTCCAGGCGAGAACACTGGAGTGGGTTGCCATTTCCTTCTCCAATGCATGAAAGTGAAAAGTGAAAGTGAAGTCGCTTCAGTCCTTTCCGACTCTTCGCGCCCCCATGGACTGCAGCCTTCCAGGCTCCTCTGTCCGTGGAATTTTCCAGGCAAGAGTACTGGGGTGGGGTGCCATCGCCTTCTCCGATTTGGTTGGTTAAATTACATGAAAAAGATTATCAAATGAATAATAAATCCTCTCATGTTATAATGTATGATAAAACTCAGTTCAGTTCAGTTCAGTCGCTCAGTCGTGTTCCACTCTTTGCGACCCCATGAATCACAGCACGCCAGGCCTCCCTGTCCATCACCAACTCCCAGAGTTCACTCAGACTCATGCCCATCAAGTCAGTGATGCCATCCAGCCATCTCATCCTCCATCGTCCCCTTCTCCTCCTGCCCCCAATCCCTCCCAGCATCAGAGTCCATGGTAAAATTACTAATACGGATATCCGATGAAATTATATGGAGTTCTTAACATTTTGATATATGCCGGTATTTTAATGGAAACTCTGATGACTCCACAAAAGCTAACAAAGGACTGAATGAACCAGCGAATATGCTTATAACTTTTATGGTTTCTATCTGAAAAATTACAGGTTTAAATCTTGTGTTTTCTGGGAGTAGGGAAAACCTTCCTCTCAAACTAATTATGAAAATAATTTAGTAAAATTATACGTTATAAACAAAACAATTATATTTTCTCTCTATCTGACTTCTCCAGAAATTTGAAAATCTTGGGTTCCCACTAAGTTTATCAAATGAGATAGGAAGGTTATCTCATTAACAGGTACAAAAATCTCAAAAAATTTTTGAGACCTTAAAAAGGGAAGAATTCACCTAGATTTGTTAGGCAAAATCTGTGATAAGCCTTTGGTGTGAGTTTCCCAGCCCTGTTTTATTTTAAAAGTTCAGTCTGAGATTCTATATATGTTTCAGTTCAGTTCAGTTCAGTCGCTCAGTCATGTCTGACTCGTTGCCACCCCATGAATTGCAGCACGCCAGGCCTCCCTGTCCATCACCAACTCCCGGAGTTCACCCAGACTCACGTCCATCGAGTCAGTGATGCCATCCAGCCATCTCATCCTCTGTCGTCCCCTTATCCTCCTGCCCCCAATCTCTCCCAGCATCAGAGTCTTTTCCAATGAGTCAACTCTTCACATGAGGTGGCCAAAGTACTGGAGTTTCAGCTTCAGCATCAGTCCTTCCAAAGAAATCCCAGGGCTGATCTCCTTCAGAATGGACTGGTTGGATCTCCTTGCAGTCCAAGGGACTCTCAAGAGTCTTCTCCAACACCACAGTTCAAAAGCATCAATTCTTCGGCGCTCAGCCTTCTTCACAGTCCAACTCTCACATCCATACATGACCATAGGGAAAACCATAGCCTTGACTAGACGGACCTTAGTCAGCAAAGTAATGTCTCTGCTTTTGAATATGCTATCTAGGTTGGTCATAACTTTTCTTCCAAGGAGTAAGCATCTTCTAATTTCATGGCTGCAGTCACCATCTGCAGTGATTTTGGAGCCCCCCAAAATAAAGTCTGATACTGTTTCCACTGTTTCCCCATCTATTTCCCATGGAGTGATGGGACCTGATGCCATGATCTTTGTTTTCTGAATGTTGAGCTTTAAGCCAACTTTTTCACTCTCCTCTTTCACTTTCATCAAGAGGCTTTTGAGTTCCTCTTCACTTTCTGCCATAAGGGTGGTGTCATCTGCATATCTGAGGTTATTGATATTTCTCCCGGCAATCTTGATTCCAGCTTGTGTTTCTTCCAGTCCAGCATTTCTCATGATGTACTCTGCATATAAGTTAAATAAGCAGGGTGACAATATACACCCTTGACGTATTCCTTTTCCTATTTGGAACCAGTCTATTGTTCCATGTCCAGTTCTAACTGTTGCTTCCTGACCTGCATATAGGTTTCTCAAGAGGCCGGTCAAGTGGTCTGGTATTCCCATTTCTTTCAGAATTTTCCACAGTTGATTGTGATCCACACAGTCAAAGGTTTCGGCATAGTCAATAAAGCAGAAATAGATGTTTTTCTGGAACTCTCTTGCTTTTTCCATGATCCAGCGGATGTTGGCAATTTGATCTCTGGTTCCTCTGCCTTTTCTAAAACCAGCTTGAACATCAGGGAGTTCACGGTTCACATATTGCTGAAGCCTGGCTTGGAGAATTTTGAGAATTACTTTACTAGCGAGTGAGATGAGTGCAATTGTGTGGTCGTTTGAGCATTCTTTGGCATTGCCTTTCTTTGGGATTGGAATGAAAACTGACCTTTTCCAGTCCTGTGGCCACTGCTGAGTTTTCCACATTTGCTGGCATTTTGAGTGCAGCACTTTCACAGCATCATCTTTCAGGATTTGAAATAGCTCAAGTGGAATTCCATCACCTCCACTAGCTTTGTTCGTAGTGATGCTTTCTAAGGCCCACTTGACTTCACATTCCAGGATGTGTGGCTCTAGGTGAGTGATCACACCATCGTGATTATCTGGGTCATGAAGATCTTTTTTGTACAGTTCTTCTGTGTATTCTTGCCACCTCTTCTTAATATCTTCTGCCTCTGTTAGGTTCATACCACTTCTGTCCTTTATCGAGCCCATCTTTGCATGAAATATTCCCTTGGTATCTCTAATTGTCTTGAAGAGATCTCTAGTCTTTCCCATTCTGTTGTTTTCCTCTATTTCTTTGCATTGATCCCTGAGGAAGGCTTTCTTATCTCTTCTTGGTATTCTTTGGAACTCTGCATTCAGATGCTTATATCTTTCCTTTTCTCCTTGGCTTTTCGCCTCTCTTCTTTTTGCAGCTATTTGTAAGGCTTCCTCAGACAGCCATTTGGCTTTTTTGCATTTCTTTTCCATGGGGATGGTCTTGATCGCTGTCTCTTGTACAATGTCACGAACCTCATTCCATAGTTCATCAGGCACTCTATCTATCAGATCTAGTCCCTTAAATCTATTTCTCACTTCTACTGTATAATCATAAGGGATTTGTTTTAGGTCATACCTGAATGGTCTAGCGGTTTTCCCTACTTTCTTCAATTTAAGTCTGAATTTGGTAATAAGGAGTTCATGATCTGAGCCTCAGTCAGCTCCTGGTCTTGTTTTTGTTGACTGTATAGAGCTTCTCCATCTTTCGCTGCAAAGAATATAATCAATCTGATTTCAGTGATGACCATCTGGTGATGTCCATGTGTAGAGTCTTCTCTTGTGTTGTTGGAAGAGGGTGTTTGCTATGACCAGCGCATTTTCTTGGCAAAACTCTATTAGTCTTTGCCCTGCTTCATTCCGCATTCCAAGGCCAAATTTGCCTGTTACTCCAGGTGTTTCTTGACTTCCTACTTTTGCATTCCAGTCCCTTATAATGAAAAGGACATCTTTTTGGGGTGTTAATTGTAAAAGGTCTTGTAGGTCTTCATAGAACCAGTCAAATTCACCTTCTTCAGTGTCACTGGTTGGGGCATAGACTTGGATTACTGTGATATTGAATGGTTTGCCTTGGAGACGAACAGAGATCTTTCTGTCATTTTTGAGATTGCATCCAAGTACTGCTTTTTGGACTCTTTTGTTGACCATGATGGCTACTCCATTTCTTCTGAGGGATTCCTGCCCACAGTAGTAGATATAATGGTCATCTGAGTTAAATTCACCCATTCCAGTCCGTTTTAGTTCACTAATTCCATAAATGTTTCAGCAAAATAAAAAATCTATGATCAATTATGGTTATATAAATCATGAGACCAAAATTAGTGAGAACAGACCTATTTTGTAAACAAGCTAGCCTTAATTTGGTTATATTTGGTAAAAATGAGGGTAATTTTATGGAGAAAAAGATGTTTTAATAAATGTTAAATCCCAGTTTGTTAATGGAGATCTACCAATGAGGTAGTAAGACTCATTTCTTGGACAGTTGTTTGCTGTTATGTGGTATTAATGTAAAATTTAATTGAAGTCTTAAAGAACACCTTAAGTTTGTTTCTGAAGCTTATCTCAGTAATCTATCTTTGGATGAGGATCAGATGCCTCATGACCAGCAACCAGGACTGGAAAAAGACATAATTTAAGGGACTGTCTCCAACCTGGATGGAAGTGTTAGGGGAAGCGTACTGATTGAAACCACCCACCCTGGCCAGGCATCATAGTAACCATTTGCATGAGGAGATCCTGATAAGGAATATGGAACTAATGAGCCACCACCACCCGGAAGAGTTCAGAAAAGGTCTAAAGGAGACACTGCATGTCTGTCCACTTCCCAGAATCCCTTTCACTAGCATCCATCTTGGCTGAGCGATGCGTGTGCCACCAGGAAAGACTCTGAATTAGAATGATTGGCCAAAGACCACCTGGAAACTAATCCCATCACCATAAAACCCGACATTGCGAGCCACACGGCAGAGCAGTTCTCCTGGGTTTCCTTACCCTACTGCTCTCCACCCAGGTGCCCTTTCCCAATAAAATCTCTTGCTTTTTCAGCAGATGTGTCTCCTCAGACAATTCATTTTTGAGTGTTAGACAAGAGCCCAGTTTCAGGCCCTGGAAGAGGCCCCCCTTCCTGCAACAGAAGGACTTTTTTTATCAGGTACTTTTAACAAGCTGATGCACAATGAAACTGAAGGAAAATTAACTCTTAGATTAATTCCCACTTCCAAAGGCCCCTACACTGGATTGGTCTATAGAAAAGACAGCTAACCTGATCTCACCTTAAAATGATGCTCAAACAGGAGAAACTACACTACACCAGGATGAGAAGACGACATCAGAGGTAGACAGCTTACCCAAGATGCTGGACCTGACTCATATGATCATTTATAATGTTTTCTTGATTTCTTAGACCTTTGCATATAAATCAAATGCTTTTCTATCATAGGCCTGATCCTATGCTAGTTTTAGAAATCAATCCACTTGTTGGGTTTGTGGCCAATTACCTGTGTCTAGTTCTGGGTTACCTTGGTAAGTTTCTCTACTACAAGACTCTAACTGGTTGGCCTCAAGAAAATTTACTTAAAAAAAAATTATAGTCATATTCAGGTCACTGTGATATTACTAGGTGGGATCCCCTCACCGGGCCAATTAATAATGCCTTCTCTGACTCTGGTCATAAATTTGAGCTTTTTTCTATTACTCAAGCTGAATCAGAGCAACAAGAAAAGTTTCAGCAAAGGAGGAAAAAATCTCCCACTATTATGGGATAGATTTATATAGATAACACCAGGCTATGGTAATTTAGGTTTAAAGTCTCCTCTGTATTGGAAACAATTAAATCATACTAAGGATAATCAGTCTAGTAACACTAGAAAACTGGGCTATGTGCCTTATAGACAGTGGTGCCAGTATATAATTTCCCTGGAAGATACAGATTCTACAGAGTAGACTAAGTCAGATGACCTGAGATATACTGGGCTACATCTAATGGACGCTCTTAACTTGTGACTTTACTAATACTGCTGGCTATGTTATTTGTATCTCACCTGTTTTACAAAATTGCTGTTTCTTACACTGCCAAATGTGTGTCTGAGGCCTCTAATAGAATAATATATAGTCCCATATGAGATCGATGTTGATAACAGTGTAACTCTAGATATGGGAAGAAGCAACAAGAGGGAATATTTTCCTGGACCAAGAGGCTAGGAAGACAGCTGGTCCAGAGAATTTTGGATACTGTTTTATGGCCTAGTCCAGTAACAGCACATTGAGTGGCCTGTCAACAAAATCTTTGCCAAACCTGAGAATGGACATTCTCAGCACCATGGGATAAAATGGTCATGAAATGCCCCCCTCAAAATCATGGTCAAGTTTATGAGAAAAAAGGGGCTCTGCCAACTGAAGACTGACACTTGCCATCTACATCTACAAAGATTAAATCATGGCCACCACAACTGCTGACTTTTTAGGGTGAAAATCAGGAATGAGGCACTCTGTGCTCTGGGAAAAACTGGCAGAACAGGCCTTCAGATAGTTAGATCGTTTCAGGAGAAGATTTTATGAGTTCCAATTCTTGCATCTTCTCATACCTAGAAAAACACTGATGTCATTAACGGTGACATCTGCTTTGGCTATTAAGGAAAATTTTACAATTAAAAGTCAAAATAGAGTAGCTATGGTTCAGACATCCTGGGAAATAACTAGGTGATACTATGGTGTAATTTCAGATTAGATGTTGTATTGCTAAACACAAGTTTTATGAGTTGTATCAGGCTTAGATGCCACCATTCTCAAAACAATGTTTGCTGGAAGCTAGTAACTGCAACCTTACTTTTTATAAAACTAGGTAACTGACTCCCTGGCTACAAGTCTCCCCAAAATGCCAGGTCCAGACTGGGTTTCAGGCCTATTCTTCTAAAAAGAAATGAGATTTATTTTGTCTACTAAATTCCAGTTATCACTTCTCCAACTACTTTTAACTGGGTCTGTTACACCAAAATGGCAGACCAAGGGATTGAGATTTTAATCATACAAGACTCAGATCTAGAACTTGGAACTCAAATACTTCCAATTCAGTGTCTACACTCCAAGCTGAGGCAGTCCTATGCCCCATTTTGACAGGAAGTTATCACAGTCATAGTTGCCCTGTTCCCTAAGTGGATGAAACTGGAGCCTATTATACAGAGTGAAGTAAGCCAGAAAGAAAAACACCAATACAGTATACTAAAACATATATATGGAATTTAGAAAGATGGTAATGATAATCCTGTATGCAAGACAGCAAAAGAGACACAGATGTATAGAACGGACTTTTGGACTCTGTGGGAGAGGGAGAGGGTGGGATGATTTGGGAGAATGGCATTGAAACATGTATACTATTATGTAACAAACATATCTCCAGTCTATGTTTGATACAGGATACAGGATGCTTGGGGCTGGTGCACGGGGATGATCCAGAGAGATCATATGGGGTGGAAGGTGGGAGGGGGGTTCAGGATTGGGAACTCATGTACACCGTGATTCACGTCAATGTATGGCAAAACCAATACAGTATTGTAAAGCAAAATAAAGTAAAAATTAAAATTAAAAAAAAAAAGAAAAAAAAAACTGAGCAGGACTCTGTGGGGCTCTGGAGTAGAGATATTTCTGTGTTCTCCATTTCTTGTCTGTAGGATATAGGCTTCATTCAGCCTCACTGACCTTCCCTGAGTTCCAAAGGGTGGATTCAAACAATTGCTAATCAGGGAAAAGAGGGGATACAGAAACAGGAGAAACAATCAAAGATTGGTACAACCTCCAGACAGAGTCCTGGTTCCTACTCAAAGAAATATGCATAACAATGTCTTTGAGCCCCCACCCAGGTGGAGGATGGTAACTTCAGACTGAACCCAAGATTCCTGGATCACAGCTCTGTTGCCTCACCACCAACCAATCAAAAAGGGTCACAAACCCTGCAACCCTCACCCCAAATGTTGCCTTCTGTTTCCAGAAGCCAGAGATGACCATCCTGTTAGGTCTCCTGTTTGGCCCCTGTCTATTTCATCTCTGAAAGGGCCAACAGTTTCGAACTAAATTGCTGTTATTATAAGGGTGAATGCTGGTTTCAGGCAAAAAAATACTTTGACTTAGATCTGGTAGAGAGAGACTTCTGCTCTGCTAGGCAGGCCTACGAGTCTTCCCTGGTGGCTCAGATGGTAAAGTGTCTGCCTGCAAAGCGGGATACCTGGGTTCAATCCCTGGGTTGGGAAGATTTCCTGGAGAAGGAAACGGCAATCCACTCCAGTACTCTTGCCTGGAAAATCCCACGGACAGAGGAGCCTGATAGGCTATAGTCCAGAGGTCTCAAAGAGTCAGACACCACTGAGCGACTTCACTTTCACTTAGGCAGTCCTACGCCCTATGCCCATGCACAGCAGGAAGAAATTAAGAAGAAAGAGACCTTCACCCCAATTCCCAAGAAGTATCTTAAGTATGAAGTCTCTCAGGGGGGAGTTGTTAGGGGAAGCACACTGATTAAAACCACCCACCCTGGTCAGGCACTGTAGTAACTATTTGCGTGAGTTGTTTTACGACAGGAGGTCCTGGTAAGGAGCAGGGAATAAGCCACCACCAACCGGAAGAGTTTGGGAAAGGTCAAAAGGAGACACCGTGTGTCCATCCACCTCCCAGAATCCCTCTCACTAGCATCCATCTTGGCTGAGCGATGCCTGCACCACCAGGAAAGACTCTGAATTAGAATGATAGGCCAAAGACCACCCGGAAATGAATCCCATCACCATAAAACCTGAGACTGCAAGCCATGTGACAAAGCTGTTCTCCTGGTTTCCCTTACCCTACTGCTCTCCACCCGGGTTCCCTTTCCCAATAAAATCTCTTGCTTTGTCAGCAGATGTGTCTCCTCCGACAATTCATTTCCACGTGTTAGACAAGAGCCTAGTTTCAGGCCTTGGAAGGGGTCCCCTTCTTGCAACAGAAACAGCATCTGACTTTATTTTGGGGTGCTCCAAAATCACTGCAGGTGGTGACTGCAGCCATGAAATTAAAAGACGCTTACTACTTGGAAGGAAAGTTATGACCAACCCAGACAGCATATTGAAAAGCAGAGATATTACTTTGTCAACAAAGGTCCGTCTAGTCAAGGCTATGGTTTTTCCAGTGGTCATGTATGGATGTGAGAGTTGGACTGTGAAGAAAGCTGAGCACCAAAGAACTGATGCTTTTGAACTGTGGTGCTGGAGAAGACTCTTGAGAATGGACTGCAAGAACATCCAACCAGTCCATTCTAAAGGAGATCAGTCGTGGGTGTTCATTGGTGGGACTAATATTGAAGCTGAAACTCCAATACTTTGGCCACCTGATGTGAAGAGTAAATCATTTGAGAAGACCCTGATGCTGGGAGAGACAGAGGGCAGGAAGAGAAGAGGATGACAGAGGATGAGATGGTTGGATGGCATCACCACTCAATGGACATAGATTTGGGTGAACTCTGGGTGTTGGTGATGGGCAGGGAGGCCTGGAGTGCTGCGATTCATGGCGTTGCAAAGTGTCGGACGTGACTGAGTGACTGAATTGAACTGAACCTCACAAGTTGTTGGGAAAACTGAGCTGCTGCATGTAAGGAGCCAGTGCGGCGCCTGACACAAGCAGGGGCACAGTGATCAGTAGAGGCTCCTGGCCGTTGTGCTCCTGTTACTCTTCTCATTCTAGACTGTCTTTCATAGGCTTACTTGCCGGTGTGTCTGTTTCACACACTGAAAAGTGTGCTCCACAAAGACAAGGGTGTACTGCTCTATGTCCAGGTCTCCTTGCCTCCCAAGCCCAGGCCTCTTACTCTATAGCCCTTCCCCTCCCAGCCCGGGTCTAGGCTCACCCACAGTGGTGATGGGTCGGCGGTAGGGCATAAGACCAAAGCTGTACTGGAAGA
>NW_024070201.1:52697149-52709034 GCF_014754425.2 Oryx dammah | reverse complement strand
TCCTCAGCTTGCCTGGACAGCAAAACTCACAGAAGAGCTGTCTGATTGCCATGCCTCTCCTCCATTCTGTGAGGAGGAATTCAGATGCCACTGTTCCATGGAACTGCCCTTGACAAGTTCACCACTGGCCTCCACGCTGCTGAATCCAGTGATCAATTCTCAGCTCTCATTTTGACCTCTCAGCAGCCTCAGACACAACTGTTTCTTCCCTCCTTCTTGAAACCACTTGGTCTGTGGACACCACACTCTCCTGGTTTCCCTCCTGCCCCTCCGTCTACCTCTGGGTCTCCATAGAGTCTCTTATCCTTCGCCGGGCTAAGTGTTTCAGGGCCCTTCTGTCCCCTCAGTCCTTGGACCTTCTCTCTTCTTTCCATCCTCCCCGCCTCAGAGACCTCCTCCAGGCTCATGGCCATGGAGTCTGTCTACAGGACAAACACTTCCAAACTGTATCTCTAGCCCGGACTTCCCCACAAGCTCCAGATTTGACTATGTACTTGACATCCTCACTCACAGTCTGCTTGTCACCTCCATCACAGCCTGTCTAAAACTGAACTTGACTTCCCCTCACCTGCCCAGGCTACAGTCTCCACATAGCCACAGAGCTTTGCAAAATGGTCACACCGGGACAATCCTGGTCATCCAGTGCTTATGCCTCTGCCTTTCATGGCTGATGGCCTAGGTGCCTTGGAAATTTCATTGTGGTTACAGTGCTTTCCTAATGGTAGTGAGTATACTTGAAAATGTTTACAAGTCATTAAATATCATTTCATCAAGTTCATGCTCTACTCTTTGTTGATTTAAATATCTCTTGCAATGGAAAGCTGCTTTCCACCACCATAGCCAGCCACTTGGATGGACTGTGATGACAACACTCTCACTGGTCCCTGTCCCTGTGCCCTTATTCCTCCTACAGACTCATAAGCCAGAGGGACTGCTGGGTATGTGATTGCACAAGCTATAGAGCAGTATGCCAGGCTTTGCACAAAACTGTAGCACCAGTGTAGACTTTGAGCAGAATATATGCAATGTCCAGATACATATCTTCTCTGGCTTTCTGTGTAGTCAGACATCTTATTTGCTGGAGTTTAGAGTAATGTCATTACATCAAAGTTGGGCAGTACAAAGTACAAAAATGGTATGGACCTAACAGAAGCAGAAGATATTAAGAAGAAGTGGCAAGAAAACACAGATGAACTGTACAAAAAAGATCTTCATGTCTCAGATAATCATGATGGTGTGATCAGTTACCTAGAGCCAAACATCCTGGGCCTTACGATGCATCCCTACAAACAAAGCTAGTGGAAGTGATGGAATTCCAGCTGAGCTGTTACAAATCTGAAATGCGATGCTGTGAAAGTGCTGCACTCAATATACCAGCTATATGGAAAACTCAGCAGTGGCCACAGGACTGGAAAAGTCAGTTTTCATTCCATCCCAAAGAAAGGCAATGCTAAAGAATGTTCAAACCACCACACAATTGCACTCATCTCACATGCTTTCAAAGTAATACTCAAAATTCTCCAAGCCAGGTTTCAACAGTACGTGAACTGTGAACTTCCAGATGTTCAAGCTGAATTTAGCAACGGCAGAGGAAACAGAGATCAAATTGCCATCCGTTGGATCATCGAAAAAGAAAGCCAGTTCCAGAAAAATATCTACTTCTGCTTTATTGACTATGCCAAAACCTTTGACTGTGTAGATCACATCAAACTGGAAATTTCTTCAAGAGATGGGAATATCAGACCACCTGACCTGCCTTCCAAGATATCTGTATGCAGGTCAAGAAGCAACAGTTAGAACTGGACATGGGACAACAGACTGGTTCCAAATCAGGAAAGGAGTACAGCAAGGCTGTGTATTATTACCCTGCTCATTTAACTTATATGCAGAGTGAAAGAAAGAAAGTGAAGTCACTCAGTCGTGTCGGACTCTTTCTGACCCCATAGACTGTAGCCTACCAGGCTCCTCCGTCCGTGGGATTTTCCAGGCAAGAGTACCAGAGTGGGTTGCCATTTCCTTCTCCAGAGGATCTTCCCGACCCAGGGATCGAACCCCAGTCTCCCGCATTGTAGGCAGACGCTTTACCATCTGAGCCACCAGGGAAGAGTACATCATGAGAATTCCCAGGCTAGATGAAGCACAAGCTGGAATCAAGTTTGCCAAAGGAAACAGTAATAATCTCAGATATGCAGATGACACCACCCTTATGGCTGAAAGTGAAGAACTAAAGAGCCTCTTGATGAAAGTGAAAGAGAGTGAAAAAGTTGGCTTAAAACTCAACATTCAGAAAACTGAGATCATGGCATCTGGTCCGATCACTTCTTGGCAAATAGATGGGGGAAAAAATGGAAATAGTGACAGGCTTTATTTTGGTGGGATCCAAAATCACTGCAGAATGAGACTGTAGCCATGAAATTAAAAGACACTTGCTCCATGGAAGAAAAGCTATGACCTACCTAGACAGCATATTATAAGGAAGAGACATTACTTTGCCAACAGGAGTCTGTCTAGTCAAAGCTATGGTTTTTCCAGTAGTCATGCATGGATGTGAGAGTTGGACTGTAAAGAGAGCTGAGCACCAAGAATGGATGCTTTTGAACTGTGGTGTTGGAGGAGACTCTTGAAAGTCCCTTGGACTGAAGGAGATACAATCAGTCCATCCTAAAGGTAATCAATCCTGAATATTCAATCCTGACTGATGCTGAAGCTGAAACTCCAATACTCTGGCCACCTGATGCGAAGAACTGACTTATTGGAAAAGACTCTGATGCTGAGAAAGATTGAAGGCAGGAGGAGAAGGAGACAACAGAGAATGAGATATTGGATGGCATCACTGACTCTATGCACATGAGTTTGAGTCAACTCCAGGAGTTGGTGATGAACAGGGAAGCCTGGTGTACTGCAGTCCATGGGGTTGGAAAGAGTTGAACACTACTGACAATTGAACTGAACTGAACTGAGAGTGATATCAGGTCATGGTATGGATTTCCATTTCCTTATCATGAATTGTGAACATGACTTTATTCATTGCATTCCTCCTATTGGAAAATTTTGAGCAAAGAAGACAGTGAAATTAGGCAGATGGAGAAGTTGAACAAAAACAGGTTCTCAGAGAAGTCCTGAATTGTACTACAGTGGCTAAAGCTGACATTCCACCTGGATCTATCTTAGGATCAAGTGTTCCTGTGCAGGCAACTCTGCAGCTGGGACCACCCCTCCTTCTTGAAGGTGCATCTAGCAGTCATTTCCAGGGTCCTCCCTCAAGACCGGTTGGATGAGCCCTGATGAGAGCTGAGCCCAGTCCTGTATTGGCCACCTCCCAGCTATGTGACTTCAGACAAGTCCTTCCCTTCCCAGAGCTCTTCATCCTACTGGGTATCAGGGCTAAGATGGGGGCCCCTACTGGCCCAGATACACCACTCAGCCATCCACCAGGGTTCTGTGCCCTTCACCTCACAGCCCCCTGACAAGTAAAGAACCAGGGAGCACTTTATATCCTGGGGCAGTGTGGCTCCTGTGTGGTCTGAGGACCTACCTTGTCCATGACCTGCCTGTTAGTGGTTCCAGACAAGGTATAGGGGTGGAGAGTAACTGCTCAGAAACCTTAGAGCAATGTGGCAAAGCAGTTCTAGGTGTATGAAGCTAATAATTAAAAACTGGATTAGAACAGTTTGTTTTCTTCATTTCTTTGGTAATTTATATTGTATTTTACAAATAGATGGACCTCTTTGGTAGCTCAGTGGTAAAGAATCCGCCTGCCAATGCAGGGGTCACGGGATAGACATTGGGTCAGAAAGATCCCCTGGAGAAGAAAATGGCAACTGAGTTCAGTATTTTTCCTGTGAAATCCCATAGACAGAAGAGCCTACTGGGCTACACTTCATGGGATCGCAAAGAGCTGGACACAACTTACTACCAAATCAACAACAAAAGCAATTAAAAACAGATTAGTTCATGGTGGGTTAGAAAAAAGAAATAATATAAAAATCTCAACCTTTAACATAACATGTTGAGGTAATATTGGCCACTAATTAAGTGAAGTGAAAATAGCTCAGTAATGTGGACTCTTTGTGACCCCATGGACTATACAGTCCATGGACTTCTCCAGTGGGTAGCCTTTCCCTTCTCCAGGGGATCTTCCCAACCCAGGGACTGAACCCATGTCTCCCACATTCCAGGTGGATTCTTTACCAGCTGAGTCATAAGGGAGGCCCACTAATCTAGGGTAACTATAATAAGAACATCTGACATTTTTAACACCTTGTGAGGCAGGTGGCCCTTTAATCCTGCAGCACCGATATTTACTGATAAGACCAAAGCTTGATGCTGTTCTTGTTAGATTCAGGGCCCCTCATAAAATAGCTGAGAGAAGGAATCTTCCTGCCCATCTATTTGTATCTAAGCTCTCAACAGGGATGTAACTTGAAAGACGTGGCACCAATTCAACTTGTAGAAGAAGGAAACACTCAGGTCAGCTCTCTGGTAGGAAGTGAGAGGAAGATATGGAATTTTTAAAAAGTCCATACCTAGTTGGTGATTGACACAAACCCTCTCAGGTCCTTTAAAACCATTTCCAAACATTTATAAAAAGAACAGATGAGGAAGAGCTGGCATTAACTGGACCCTCAGTTATGGATGAAGCATTTATAGTTGAAGATGGGAGGGAATAAGTGTTGTGAGGGGACATGCAGCCAGCAGGTGGGTCAGGTGGGCGGGGTGTGTACCCAGCTGATTCCATTGCTGTTTTCAGTGTATAATTCCGCCAAGATTGAGGACACAGAAGCAAGGTGAGAGCAGGACACCTGGGCAGACAGATTTCATAATGGGAACAGGATTCTAGAAAGGTCTTCAACCTCTGTTGTGAAACGCATCTGTATGAGGAGGTCACTGTTAGTTACACTGAGGTCCTGCCCAGCATCCACCCAGAGCCAGCACACAGTAGGTGCTCCCTAGCAAGCTGCCCAGGCAGCTGACTCTGCCCTGCTGTGGGGTCACTGAGACAGAGGCTCAGTCCAGCCTGAGGCATCCACTGCCCTTCTACCTGGTCCATGACTCGCTTCAGCTCAAGCACCTGCGAGGCTTCCTCCCTACCTGGGGATGAATTCCTAACCCTTGGACTGGACAGTAACTCCCCCAGACACAAGGCAGTAATTCTCAGGGACCCTGTCTGCACTGCCCAACCCCATCTCCATAGACATTTGCTGCACAAAGGCCTAAACCTTAGCCTCCTATTCCTTAAACCTCGCTTTGACCCTGCCTCTCACCACGAAATCTCACCCACGTGTGCTCTGACTGCTCCCTCCTCTCTACCTTTGCTCTCTCACAGCTCCCACATTCCCACCTCCCCCATCTTCTGACCCTAGCAAAGTCCATTCCACCTGAGAGGGTGAGGCTTGGCCAGTCTGTGTGGTTGCTGACAGATCTGTGCTGACTGACCCCTTGTCAACTATCACTTCATTACCATCCAAGAGTGTCACTAGGTTCGACCTCAGCAGGTCCTTTGTCCCCTGTGGGTAATGATGTCTGAGAGCTTGTTCCAGGTCAACAGCTGTCTGATTTCAGGAAGAGACTCCAGCTCTGCCCAACCCTGAGGATCTCTGAGCCTCTCTTCCATCCCTGACAGCTCCTGTGCTCCTTGGACTGTCTGAGTCAGCCTGTGTCTTGGTGGGAAGTCTTCCTATGAGGGAAAGTCCCTTAGGGCAGATTGGGGACACAAGGATGTCAGGTAGCAGATGCTGTGTAGTTTGGGACCCTTGCTGTGCAGCTCCTGGCTTTCTGTACCCATGGGGATGCTGACTGCAGAACAAACACCCTAGTGTCAGTGCTTAACACATTAAAGCACATCTTTGTTCACACAAACTCCAGTGTGGGTATAACTATTTGGGTTCATCACTAGACAGCACTCCTTAGAATTCAGGCTCTCTGCTCCCTCCTTGTGTGGCTCAAGGTTGTGGTGAATGAGGGGATCTCCTTCCCTCTGGCCCTGCCAGTCTCTCCCCATCCCCCAACCCCCATCCAGGTGCCCTAAATCTGATTGTCACCTTGTACTGTGTGCCATCCACGCCTGGGATCAGAATTCCCAGGTTCTTACAATTCCCATGATTCTTACCTCTGACCTTTGCCCTGCATGGGGCTCTGCTGTGTGGACATCTAAGCCTCATCCTCCAGGCAGACTGCCTCCAGCAGCACCCACAGCATTGGAGTTGCCTAGTCTAGTCTCTGAGGGCTCATGGGCTGTCACTGTGATAATGCCACCAAGATGCCTCCAGTAACATCACCTCCAGGTGTCACATCCTCCTACTGAGTGTGAATTGGACTTGGGGATTTGAATCCAACTGAGCAAATAAGGTAGAATTGTTGCCAAGTGACTCAGAAGTTAGGTAGTAGAAGGTGTGTGGTGCTGTCTAGCTCTCTTTCTCTCACCCTCTGTCTCTCCTTCCTGACAGGCTTGCTCTGGAGAAGTCTGGTGAGTGGCAACTACCAGGTAATTGACAAGCCCACAAGCAGGGCTCTGAAGCCTTCTGCCAGAAGCTTTGTGAGTGAGCTTGAGAATGGGTCCTCCAGCTCAAATCTAGGCTCTTGTCCCCTCACACTAGAACAGGTTGGCTGCCTCCTCATGAATGAACTGAGCAGGAAGCCTCAGTTGCTCCCAGTGCCCAGGGCACATAATTATCCATTCATCTATTAGTGTTCATGGCCTTTCACCCCAAGCAAGCCCACAACAGGAGTAACTGACTGTGATCAGGAGCGTGAGTTGGGAGGGCAGGGGATTAGGATTGAGAGGGGGTGTGGAGCTGATGTGACAAACGAGGTGACATTCATTGACCAATTGGAGGAGATGAGGTATCTAAGGAAAGAGGTCAGCAGGTCCAAGAACACAGTAGGTGAGAGAGCAGGAACTCATAGAACCACCCAGCCACCCACAACAGTGAAGGCATAATAACTCCTTCCTGCATTCAGACACTAAGGTCTGCAGTGGTTTATTACCCAAGAATGGAAAATTGCAGTGGGCAGAAATTTATCTCCTTGACGAATCTTGCCTTGCCTTCATGGTCGTGCCCACCTGCCACCTCCTCAGTCTTCTCTGGTAGAAACCATCACTCCCCTTCCCAAACCTATTGCTCTTGATTCCCACTTCTCTTGGGAACCTATCGCACCCACCTGATCAGGTCAGAACAGGCCATCATGAGATGCTGTGCACATATACAACTTGACTTCTAATTACACCTGCTCCCCAACATTCCCTAGAGGCTCAGATGGTAAAGAATCCACCAGCAATGGAGTAGACCTGAGTTCATTCCCTGGGTTGGTACAATCCCCTGGAGAAGGAACAGCTACCCATTCCAGTATTCTGGCCTGGAGAAGTCCATGGATAGAGGAACCTGACAGGCTACAGTCCATGGGGTCCCAGTGATTTGGACATGACCGAGTGACTTTCACTTTCCCATCCTTCCTCACAAGATGTAGAATGGTTACTTATTTCATTAACTCTCTTCCACTCCTTTTCATACTGTTCATACTGTTCATGCAGAGTACATCATGAGAAATGCTGGACTAGAAGAAACACAAGCTGGAATCAAGATTGCTGGGAGAAATATCAATAACCTCAGATATGCAGACGATACCACCCTTATGGCAGAAAGTGAAGAGGAGCTAAAAAGTCTCTTGATGAAAGTGAAAGAGGAGAGTGAAAAAGTTGGCTTAAAGCTCAACATTCAGAAAACGAAAATCATGGCATCCGGTCCCATCACTTCATGAGAAACAGACAGGGAAACAGTGGAAACAGTGTCAGACTTTATTTTAGGGGCTCCAAAATCACTGCAGATGGTGACTGCAGCCATGACATTAAAAGACGCTTACTCCTTGGAAGAAAAGTTATGACCAACCTAGATAGCATATTCAAAAGCAGAGACATTACTTTGCCAACTAAGGTCCGTCTAGTCAAGGCTATGGTTTTTCCCGTGGTCATGTATGGATGTGAGAGTTGGACTGTGAAGAAGGCTGAGTGCCAAAGAATTGATGCTTTTGAACTGTGGTGTTGGAGAAGACTCTTGAGAGTCCCTTGGACTGCAAGGAGATCCAACCAGTCCATTCTGAAGGAGATCAGCCCTGGGATTTCTTTGGAAGGACTGATGCTGAAGCTGAAACTCCAGTACTTTGGCCACCTCATGCGAAGAGTTGACTCATTGGAAAAGACTCTGATGCTGGGAGGGATTGGGGGCAGGAAGAGAAAGGGACGACCGAGGATGAGATGGCTGGATGGCATCACGGACTCGATGGACATGAGTCTGAGTGAACTCCGGGAGATGGTGATGGACAGGGAGGCCTGGTGTGCTGCGATTCACGGGGTCGCAAAGAGTTGGACACAACTGAGCGACTGAACTGAACTGAAGTGAACTGATTCCACTCCTAAGATTTGAGGTGCACTTTGTGATGCTTCTCTCTCTGATAACAAAAGTGAGGTTTGGAGGGGATGTGACTTGCACATGGTCACTGATAAGGGTTAGGTCAGGCTTGGACGAATATTTGCATCTTGAGATGGACCACATTCATAGTTATTGGTGTTGTTAGCTTCTGTTGGAAGAAAAGCTATTTTCCCACATAGCTGTTAGGCTCACAATACTGGCCCTATGCTCCCATCCTGTCCCCTCCCTTATGACGTGTGTCGCTAACCAGTGGCCCAGAACACCTCTCATCAGAGGCATGTCCTCATCTGCCCTGCTTGCAGACACTGACCATTCCTTCCTCGTGTTCCTTTTCTCCCTGGTTTGCCCTGTGTCTGCACATAGCCTCCCCCTTGTCTCCCAAAGAACAGGGCAGAAGTGGTAAGTTGGAGCTGACTGGTCAGGGAGGAAGAGGCAATATGCTATTCTGTGGCCCACTGGATCCACCATGTGGGAGGGGGAATCATGGCAGCAGGGCTGCAGGGCCAGGGTGGGGTTAAACAGGAGGCTTTGACCTGTGTTCCCAGTCGGGGAGTAGGGTGGAGGAAGAGAACAAGGCTGAAACAGAATCCTTTCATTGGTAAACTGACATTTATGGAGCTCCCGTTGTGTCAAGCTCGAGGCTGAAGTTACAAAGCATGTAGGGGCTAACTCATGGAGCTCTCAACTCATGTGACATCAGACCTGAGGTCAGAGGTCACCTTAGTCACTTAGGAAAACAGAGACTCAGGAGAAGGTTAAAGAGGTATTCTCATGGTCCTTTAGCCAGTGACAGAGCTGAAGTCTCCTTCCCCACCTGTGGGCCTCTGTTACTACCAGCCCGGGGCCCAGATGACTCAGAAACTCAAAAGTGCCTGGTTGAATCAGGAAGTTTTGACTGGAGGAGCTTCTGGAGAAAGACTTGTACTTGCTGGTGGCTTCTCTGCTGTCACTCAAGGCAGAGGAAGAGAAACCTGCTCACTGGAGCAGCTTTGTCCTGCTCATTGAGTGACAGGATCACAAAGGACACAGACAGAGACATCTTTCTCTCCCAGCATCTCTCCCATTTCTCAGGTGGGCAGACATGAAGAGGACCCATTACAGAGGAGTCAGCAGGAGAGCAAATCACTGATGCCAGAGTCTGGTCTCCTCTCCCAGGAGCCAGCTGTGACCCAAAGACTGGCATGGGGTCAGTGAAGGCTCTTGGAGATGTGTTCAACAGACACCTGCAGGAAGCCTTCTGAGACCACAGCACCTCCATCCATCCTTCCTAATGCCAGCCCTGCCTTTTGGAGGAGCCCCTCCTCTGGGTGGGGTTTAGCAGATCTCCATGTGCTGGTCTCTGGGGACGTTGTACTTGAGCTTGTGGGCTTCGAAGAGATTTTCCAGCTCCTTCATGTAGCGCAGTGCAGCCTGCCCACTTCCTCTTGAGAGGGGTGCAGTGTCTTCTGCACCTCGATGGGCTTCCCCAGTGCAAGACTCAGAGGTGAGTGGTGGCTCAGAGCCGGAACCACTGAAGGTGCAGGGACCTTGGTATTCCCACTACAGTGGTCATCTGAGTAGGTAAGCACTCTAAATCCCTCCCATTCAATTCTATTTTGCCTTATAGATTCTAAGATGTTAGGTCAGCTTCAACAATCTGTATATCAACAGCACAGCCAGCAGGTATTTGCATGTATTATCTCTTATGTTATCCTAACAATTACGTGGGGATATAATTTGGTTCTATTCCTGTTTGACTGCTGAGGAAATGAGCCCCAGGAAGGTTAAATAACTTGTTGAAGGTCACATAGCCAGGAAAAAATCAGTACCAGGGTATAAGCCCTGAGGATGGGCTCTTAACCTCAGGGAAAGGTGGATCTGGGAGTCTCAGATGCCATGACTGGAAGAGACTGTGTCTGTGGGAGGAGGTGGATCAGAAAGCAGCTGCCATGTCTTCTTCTCTTGGGAATGGTCCTGAGGCAGCAGCACTATAAACATTCATGAGAATATCACCACACAACGCAAAGAAAGTTTGGGAGAGGAGGCTGCCTGTACTCATCTAAGAAATGACTGGGTGAGTAGAAATGAACACCTCTATTAGTTCTGCCATTGGAACCTAGTTGAAATTCAAGAAGAAAGCAAATAGCTGAAAGATGATGCTAAGTCTATGGACTAAAGCCCATGCCCATTATTTATAAGGAAATCCCTCTGGCTCTCCTTCAGAGCCTGCTGATTGCTCCTTTACACACAGATCTAACAGATCTGCCATGGTCTTGTATCCACCTTCTCCAATTACTGTCATTAGACCCTGTGGTCAGAATTAAACCCTCCTTGTCTTGCATAATAAAAAGTCAAATACTCTTAACAAACCCCAACTCTGTTACCAAAGACAGGGTATTTCTATTGGAAGGCGGGGGGATCTCTCTGTGGATCTGGGTCTGCAAGCAATAAAATAGGGATGAGAGTCCTACCTCACAAGTTGTTGGGAAAAATATACCACTGCATTAAGGAGCCAGTGCAGTGTCTGACACACTGCAGTGGCTCAGTAATCTGTAGTGGCTACTGACTTTTGTGTCCCCGTTACTCTTCTCATTCTAAACTGCCTTTCATAGGGTTACTTGTCTGTGTGTCTGTTTCACACACTAGAAACTGTCATTCACAAAGTCAAGGGTGTATTGGTCCAGATCTCCTTGCAACACAAGTGCAGGCCTCTTACTCTATAGCCCTTCCCCTCCCAGCCCGGGTCTAGGCTCACCCACAGTGGTGATGGGTCAGCAGTAGGGCACAAGACCAAAGCTGTACTGGAAGACTTCATGGCCATAGAAGAGCGGGATGGAACCTCTAATGCTCTTGTGAAGTCGGTCCTGAAACCACTGCAACCAGGAACCAGGAGAGTTCTCAACCTGCTCATAGATGTCATTCTACCCAAAGGAGAAGATTGGCATCAGAGCTGCCCTAGAGGGAGACAGGAGAGAGGGCGTGTGGAGGAGCAAGAAGGCATAAGCTGGTCACCTGGCTTTCTGAAGCGACCTAGTGAGCAGGAACTGGAGGAGAGGACAGAGCCCTGGGACAAAAGTAGGAGGCCTCGGGTGTCTCCCAGACCTGCCAGGGCTTCTTTTATAACTTCAAGCAGGTCATGGCTCTTCTCAGGGCCAATGACTGGCACTGGGATTGTTTCTGAGTCCATGCTCTCTCTGCTTGCCGTAAGATAGGCCAGTGAATCTGAGACGAAGTGTTGGGATGAGGAAAGGACATTATTCGGAGTGGATGACCAAGAAAACGGCAGGCTAGTACCTCCAAATAACCATCCTGAAGGGCTGATTGCCAAGTTCTTTATGGATCATAGATTGGGATATAGGTGAGGAAACAAACTGAACAGACTATTTGATCCTTGCAAATGTCTAATAGAATGGCGAGCATCAGGCAGAGGAATGTGTTAGTTTCACTTTCTTTTTTTTGTTGTTTCTTTTTTTTTTTTTT